>NW_011495020.1:6218777-6228489 GCF_000754665.1 Bison bison bison
TTTCCAATGAGTCAACTCTTCGCATGAGGTGGCCAAAGTACTGAAGTTTCAGCTTTAGCATCAGTCCTTCCAAAGAAATCCCAGGGCTGATCTCCTTTAGGATGGACTGGTTGGATCTCCTTGCAGTCCAAGGGACTCTCAAGAGTCTTCTCCAACACCACAGTTCAAAAGCATCAATTCTTCGGCACTCAGCCTTCTTCACAGTCCAACTCTCACATCCATACATGACCACTGGAAAAACCATAGCCTTGACTAGATGGACCTTTGTTGGCAAAGTAATGTCTCTGCTTTTGAATATGCTACTCCTGTTTTTAAACCCTCATTTGCTCCCCGCCATCTTCTGGGTGAAAATCAAACACAGATCACCTTGCCTCACCTTCTGGCCTCATCGTCTACCATTCTGCCATGACAACATTTGTTCCAGCTTTTTTGAACCATCATTGATAACTTCTGACCATTTCATATTTTAATGGATTTTATTGAAGTATAGTTGATTTACAGTGTTGTCTTAGTTCCTGGTGTACAGCAAAGTGATTCAGTTATACATACACATAGCAGTTTGCATCTGCTAATCTCAAACTCCCAATCCATTCCTCCTCCAGCCCTCCCTTTTGGTAACCACAAATCAGTTCTCTACATCTGTGAGTCTGTTCCTGTTTTGTGAATAAGTTCATGTATTTCATATTTTAGCAATATCATATGGTATTTTTCTTTCTCTTTCTTATTTACTTCACTTAGTATGATCATCTGTAGGTTCATCCATGTTCTGGCAAATGGCATTATTTCATTCTTTTTAAGGGCTGAGTAATATTCCAATGCATATACATACCACCTCTTCTGTCATATCCATTCATCTGTTAGCAGACATCTAGGTTGCTTCCATGTTTTGACTATTGTAAATAGTGCTGCTGTGAACATTAAGGTACATGTATCTTTTCAAATAATAGTTCTGTCTGGATACTGCCCAGAAGCGGTATTGCTGGATCAAATAGTAATTATATTTATAGTTTTTGAGGAATCTGCATACCAGTTTTCCATACTGGCTGCACCAATTTATATTCCCATCAACGGTGGAGGAGGATTCCCTTTTCTCTATACCCTCTCCAGCATTTGTTATTTGTCAATTTTTAAATGACTGCCATTCTGACTGGTGTGAGGTGATATCTCATCATTTTGATTTGCATTTCTCTAATAAATAGTGATGCTGGGCATATTTTTATGTGCCTGTTGGCCATCTGTGTGCCTCTGACTGTTTTTGAATTTGTATATTCTGTTCTCTATGCCAGAAGTATGCCTCTTTCCCTTCCTTGAATGGTTGATTCATAATTCTGGACCTAGCCAAAGTGCAATTTCCTCTGGGAAGACTTCCTTGGCTGCCGATCCCACAAACAGCTGGACTGGCCCTTCATTACACCTCCATGCCACTGGAATCACATAATTCCATCACATCATGCCAATACTGCTATGCTTCATGCCCTCCATCCCCTATAGACTGCTTGCATGTGGGCATAATGCATTTCATTTCTTTATCTTTGTGTCCTGCACAATCCTTGATCCACAGTCACTCGATCAACGCTTCTTGCATCTGCAGAAACTAGCCAAGGCCACATGGTCCACACGTGACCAAACTGGTCTCCATCAGACCTTCAGCCTCCAGCACACTCCCCTCTCACTCATGGAACTTAGGAAGTAGGACGTCAGTTACTGGGCTGATGCATTAATTCTGCAATAATGGAATATTTGTGAAACTGGGAAAATAGAGAGTAGAGTTCACTGAGCTTTCAAAAAGGTCTATTGAGCACTTACTGTGTCCAGGAACAGAGAAAAGAAATACTTTGATGGAAGGTGCAAGAGATCGAAAGGTTGGATTTTTCACAGCTGTGGCAGATGGAATATCACCAGGGAATCCTAGAGTCAAATGGGGGCCACTTTAAGACCAGACGCTCAGTTGGGAAGTGGCCTGACCTCAGGAATTTAGTAAGTTGAGTAAGGTTAGACTGTTAGCCACCACCAGAAATAGCCCCAGGAACTCCTGCACAGCCAGCGTACCATTCTCCTTCTTCTGTCACTCTGTAGGGAACGGAGACAAGCTGCCAAAGGAAAAATGTCTAGAAGACAGAGCCAAGTTTCCTCCCACCTCGGTCATCTGCCAGAAAAAAAAAGCTGGCGTTCCAGGAGGAAATCTTGTATTAGAACTCATTGTTTATCAACAGGACCACCTGGCACATCTTCAGCTACTGGTTTCTGTTAAAAGTGGGAAATGGAGCAAAATAAATAGCAGCTTGTCATTTCAAACACCTGAATGGGAAGGGAGGGGAGAGGGGGGGAAGTCAGCAAGATAGGGGCCCAGAGGTCATCAAAAAAACCAAGACCCAGAGTCTTGATAGCCCCTGAGTTGTGGAAACTGCATCCTCCAGTCCATGGCCCTGTGGGACTCCTTCAAGGGGAAACAGGCAGGAAGCAGGAGCCCAGAAGCCAAGATTCAGGGAATACTCTGATCTGCAAACACCAGGAGGCCTTCCTGCCTCTGCCTGGATGGCCACAAGTGACCTTAGCGTCTTAAAAAGCCATCTCAGGGTTTTGACAGGTGCCAGAAAAGAGTAGGATAATGACAATCCAGTTAGAGCATGAAGCCAAGTCCTGGTAATGAACTGGACTTGGAGATACAGAGGGATGTTTTGGAGACAGCGACCAACATGTGGAAATATACAAATCAAGAGTTAATGAGAGCCAGCCAGATCCGCAAAATCTACCCCTGTTTTAACATGCATTTTGATTTCCTCACTCAAGTTTTACTAGGACAATGGGACACACAATAAAATGGATTTCAGTGGACAAAATAAACTTTTAGTTACTGAATATGTTGCTTTTGGAAAGTTTGTGTTTATAGGATTTTTTTTCTAAAAAAATAATGATCTCAGGTCAGTTTGGTTACTCAACTCTGGACAAAGAGCAAGGTATTTCAACTTTTGTGCAAGATAATGTTAGGGAAAATAGTGCTCTTTACTAAAACTTTAAAGTCATTAACATTAAAAATCTTTCAAAATTAATTTATGCCTTCTCATTTGTTCTGGAAGATCCAGAGATTGGAACTCACATCTGATGCTGGGGTTTAGCTTAGCCTAGCCATTGGAATCCACTACTACAGGCTTCTCTCTGTGCTTCCCTCTCAAAATAGGTTCAACTCCCAAGAGTCCTAAGCTGATCACCGTAAAGCCTTTTCTTAGGGTCTGAGAAAAGAAAACACTCTTAATAGAAAATTAAAAGAGGGAGGTTAGTTATTAGTTAAATGAGTGCTGAGCTGTATCTTTAAACGTCGTGGGGGGAAATGAGGGCCCAGCACTGTCGGACAGGATTTCATGGTGGTGTCAGTAAGTAGCAAGAAAACACATAGAGTCTTAAGCAGAAGCTCAATTAAAAAGACAACCTTTGGAACAGGCTATGTGGAAGGCCAAGAGATTTGGATTCTGCCAGTGCAGGAAGGAAGGGATTCCAAAGATAAAGGGCATCCATCGCAAACATCTTGTTACCAAGTCCCAGGAGCTCTCCATCAGGAAATGAATAGCCATGTGCTGCTTCACAGAGACAGAGAGAGAGGAGAGAGAAGGAATGTCTGTAAGATAACCACTAGCATGAGCCTCTAGAATCCAGGTGTTTTGGTTTCCAAAATCTTCAGGGAAAGTCTATGTCCCTCAGATGCTAAATGCATTAAAAGGCTGAGAACCTAACGTTTCCACTGCCCTTTGTATTACAATCCTTTCCTCCACCTTTCTATTTAAAACTAAACTTGGTTTCATTCTTTGGTCCAGACTCTGCCATGGTGACCGTTCCTGATGTGCAAGTAAGAAAATTTAATTGCTGGGGAAATGCAGATTTTAGGTTAAAAGTCATGGAGTTGACTGTTTCTTGGCATTAATGACTCTATTTGAGCAGGGTTGGTAATATGGGTTGAGGAATGCCTGGTGGTTAGTATGACTAAATTCTGGCTCTCACATGTGACCTTCACCCTGATGTCAGGGAGTCAGACTAACTCATGTGTCTAGATCTGTGTTAAGAGCAGCTGGGTGTCGTACTGGGGAGGTGAAAGTGTGGATAGCGGAATGACACTGTTTACTCAGACCACATAATGAGACCGCAGCAATGGTGATGGTGAAGGCTTCATTTGAAAACAGGAGGTTTATGTCTGAGACAAAGCACAGTGCGAATAGAGCTACAAGTCTCTCCTGTACAGCCTGCCGGATACAGGTGCCTGCTCTGGGGTCTGCCTCCTGGGTTTGAATCCCATGTATTAGCTGTGTGGCCCTGGCAAGTTACTTGGCCATTTTTGTCTTGGTTCTTAACAACTGCAAAGTGGAAAGAAATTAGAGTCTACCTTTTAGGGTTAATTTAGGATTAAGTGAGTTCAAGCATGCAAGTGAGTATTGTTCATACTCAGCGTGAAGGTCATCAACAGATAGCCAGAGCTTTACCATAAACACCTAACATTACACATTCCCTAGGCTGAATCATCACACCTGCTTCTAAGGTAGCTGTTGTGCCACTTTCCAGCTGTGTGACCTTGGGCAAGTTACTTGACCTTTCTGTGTCAGACTTGTTCTTCTGTAAAATTTGATAGGATTGTTATGAGGGTTAAATGAGTTAATATTTGTGAAATGCTTAGAACAGTATGCACTGAACACATTAAATAAACAAGACTGTGCTTGAAACATCTAAGAGTTGAATATGTGTTAGCTATAACTTTAAACATGTTCACCTTCAAGGAGAACTTGATTCTGTTCTGAGCTCTTAACTAGAATAAGAACTCGTGAAGTCAGCTAGGGAGCAACAGCGAGAGAAAGTGCCCATGAGTGCATGCTGGAGAGAGGGTGCAGAGAATGAGAAAATATCTCTTTGAAGATTATCCACTACTCTACATAATAATCCCCTTCTCAGTGTGGTAGAAGAATAAAATTTAGGCCCAAGGCAATATCAATTAATATTACTTATAGCCATGTCTTCATCATGATTAAACAATTAATTTTTCTAGCACCATTGTAAAGAATCAGGGACTCATGGTGTAGAATTACTGGACTTTTGACTATGATGGTGGCGTTTCTGTAATGTTTCATCTTCTTTGATCCTTAAAATGTTTCCCTTTTTATTAGGTTTTAATGGAGTTCCTGCTGCTGATCAGGAAGCATTTAATGTGAAGTTGCCTCGGACAAAATTGAGTCACTGAAGCATATCTTCTGAAATACAAAGTTAATTTTTTAAAAGATGAAGAAACCCTTGGCCTAGACCAAAAGCAGAATGGCAGTAGACATTGCCCTCTTTTCTTTGACTTCACCCCAAGATGTGGAAGGCTGCGAGTCAGGGAAATGTAACCCAAAAGGAGAGGGAAGGTGGTGATAGTGTTCTATTGGTAAGCAGCCCAAGCCTTTCATTCCAGGATTCCATTGTTGGGTTTGGTCTTCTCACTTTATAATGCTCTAAAAGTGTGCCAGGTTCAATTTTCCCCCTCCTGGTGTGGTCAAACAGGTACGTCTCAAGTGCTTCCAGGCAGCCCTCATCAACCACAGCACTGGCGGCAGGAAGGTCCTGAAGCCTTGACTCTGCAGAGCGCTGTGCTGTGATCCATTAGCAATGTATTTTCCAGGCAGAAATGATGATGGCAGATTTATGGGTACACGTTTTATTTCGACTTTCCTGCCCTAATTCCTCTGTTTAATTGAGAGGCAGGATTGCAGAGATGTTCCAGCCAGGAGATCTGGGGTATATTTCTCAAACTCTCTGAGCCGAATCCTCATTTTTAAAAGGGAGAAAATGACAGTAACAACAATAACAAAATTAATTAATACATACCAAGTCTGTTTCTAAGAGCTTTACATATATTAACTCAGTCCTCACAACTTATAAATTAAGGCTATCGTTGTCCCTTTTTGCAGATGAAATGAGACTCAGAATAATGGCCCCAGCTAGACTGGCATCAGCTCTCCCCTTCCAGGAATATGGCTCTTTCGTGTGCACATGAAAGCACTCAGCACATGTTATCCCCTCTGCTTTTACTTCCGGGTTTTAGGGGCTTCTGGAAAGCACAGGAACCTATAAAGGAAACAAACAGGAAATGGGTTAGTGGATTCTGCCGCAGCTTTCAGTTGTCATATTTCATTTGATTCTCATGTCACTTTGAAAAGAGATATTAACACTTAGATGAAATCCACAGGCAAATCTCTTCAAGCCACATTTCCTGGCTATATAACCTCAGACGGTTTACAAAGCACTTATTTGTCATTATCATTGTTGATGCTCACAACTGTATTATAGGCAGAGGTCTTGGTTTTTACTGGGGAACTTTGTCTTTTTGTTTTTAAGAATTCATTCATTTATTTATTTAGGAAATACATATCTTAATTCAAATAATTCTCTTATGAAACATGTTACTAGTCATCTTGGAGTCCCAGACTCATAGATGGACTCATTATTAACAGGCAGCATTTGGGATCCAACCAGTGTCTAGTGCTTGTAGCCCGGGACTGTCTTTGTGACCAAACCATGTATTTTAATGAGACAAAAGAAAACACTTGCTTCATGACCAACCTTCATGAAATGGTCTTGGTCATTGTCACTTGATAAATGGGAGTTACAAACTGATTATCTTCCATGTGTGCCTCTTTATTCACATGGGGACCTTCGTCTCATTAGGGACCTTTGCATTTTACTAGAAGATGGCACAGCCAACATGAGGACTCTTTCTACCATTCTATACATTTGATTCTTCAAGCTCGGTGGTTCTCAAAGAGTATCTGTGCTGGATCACAGCATTAGCAGCACTTGGGAACTTGCTAGATATGAACATTCTTCTGCCCCTCCCAGGCCTACTGAATCAGAAATTCTGGGGAGGGAATCCAGGAGCCCGTGTTGTGAGCCCTCCACACAATTCTGACACACATGCAAGTTTGAGGACCACTGTACTATTTGAACCTCTAATAAGAAGAAAAGTGGCAAGGCGTTGAGAAAAATGTCTGCTGTGAAAGGTTTGACAGATGTATATGCACAAGATAGAGCAGATTTGTTCAGTGCTATTTTAAAGACTTTTCAAAAACTTAAGAAATAACATTCTAAGAAAAAGCCCCTCTAATTGACTGTTTGGGGAGACATTTTTGACCACTAAAGTCAAGCAGAGACACCATCCATGTCCACTTAGTGGACAAGAAAAATTCTTATATTGGGTTGATAAGGTTGGAGTTTTAGGAGGCCATTGAATAAATTTTCCCTCCTGAGTTTGGAACCAATTGACAAATATGAAAGAGAGGTTAGAGAACAGTCTTATGGACTCTATGGGAGAGGGAGAGGGTGGGAAGATTTGGGAGAATGGCATTGAAACATGTAAAATATCATGTATGAAACGAGATGCCAGTCCAGGTTTGATGCACGATACTGGACGCTTGGGGCTAGTGCACTGGGAGGACCCAGAGGGATGGTATGAGGAGGGAGGAGGGAGGAGGGTTCAGGATGGGGAATACATGTATACCTGTGGAGGATTCATTTTGATATTTGGCAAAACTAATACAATTATGTAAAGTTTAAAAATAAAATAAAATTAAAAAAAAAAAGAGCAGATCAGGAACTGCCCTAGCAGTCCAGTGGTTAAGACTCCATGCTATCACTGCAGAAGGCATGGTTCAATCCCCGGTGGCAGAACTGGGATCCCACATGCCACATGGTGGGGCCAAAAATGAAAAAAAGAGAGGAGATCAAACTTCATTATTAGTAAAGATTGGGGTGGGGAATATTGTGTTCTGGATTTTTTCCCCTCTGATAAGCCACCCTAAATCATAAAATGATTATGCCTTAAAATGATACCAATCATTTATTTGCTTACAAATAAACGGGAACTTGCTAGTCTCATGGAGGTGAGTGTCACATGGTCCCTCACGTGGTTGCGGTCAAATGGTGGTGGGGAGCAGAAACATTCACTGCCATGTCTAGCACCTGGGCTGGAAAGCCTCCAACAGCTGTGGCTAGAGCACTGTCTCTCCCTCCCGTGGCATATGCTCTCTCCATATGGTGACCTCAGGGCTCCTGAACTTCTTTCGTGGTGACTAAAGAGTCCCAAAATGATTGTTCCAAGAGAAACTAACAGAAGCCATGCAGCATTTTTTCTTTAAACACCCTCAGAAGTCAGGCTTCACCACATTTGTCTTATTCTATTGATTAAGCAAAGTCCTTAGCTAGGTTCAAAAGGGAAGTGCATAGAGACTCTACCTCCAGATGGGAAAAATGCCAAAGAATTTGCAGATATGTTTTAAAACCACCACAGTGTGCACCACGTGGATCTCTAACACCTTTCCCCTCCATTCTAAGTTGTGTTCTGATCCCTTGCAGGAACAAAGACTGCCACAAGGAGCTTCCAAAATGCCTCTCTGGAGGCAGACCCAGCTGCACTGGAGAGCACGCTCAGTTTCATTTTTAAATTCACCAGTCAGTTAAGTTGCTGCTGTATTGGGAACAGGGGTTTGGAGAGGCCAGGTGTGTTGCACTGGAAGAATATTTCCATAGGAATATATGAGGCCTGAAAACAGGGATTAATTACCCATTTAATAGGCAACTGGAGTGGATGGAATGCTTTTCATTTTTAAGCTTTTAAGTAGTTAAGAATTTTGATACCTAAATGTTGTTTGTTACAGAATAACTTAATATCACTGGCAATTCCCCAAAGGGAATCTGGACATTTTGTTTTAAATATATGTCCATTGTATTTATGCACTTGTGTATGTATGTCTCTATATATTTACTGAATTACTTATTTCCTCTTCCCTTCAGGCTGCCTTTCAAAAAAATTAAGTTTTACTGAGAGATAGGCTTCCCTGGTGGCTCAGACAGTAAAAACCTGCCTGCAATGTGGGAGACCTGGGTTCGACCCCTGGGTCAGGAAGATTCCCCTGGGGAAGGAAATGGCAACCCACTCCAGTATCCTTGCCTGGAGAATCCCATGGATGGAGGAGCCTGGTGGGCTACAGTCCACGGGGTCACAAAGAGTTGGACATGACTGAGCTACTTCACTTTCACTTTCATGACTAATAATCAATCTGATTTCGATGTTGACCATCTGGTGATGTCCATGGGTATAGTCTTCTCTTGTGTTGGAAGAGGGTGTTTGCTATGACCAGTGCGTTCTCTTGGCAAAACTCTATTAGCCTTTGCCCTGCTTCATTCCGTATTCCAAGGCCAAATTTGCCTGTTACCCCAGGTGTTTCTTGACTTCCTACTTTTGCATTCCAGTCCCCTAGAAACACAAGCTGGAATCAAGATTGCCGGGAGAAATATCAATAACCTCATATATGCAGATGACACCACCCTTATGGCAGAAAGTGAAGAGGAACTAAAAAGCCTCTTGATGAAAGTGAAAACGGAGAGTGAAAAAGTTGGCTTAAAGCTCAACATTCAGAAAACGAAGATCATGGCATCCGGTCCCATCACTTCATGGAAATAAATGCGGAAACAGTGGAAACAGTGGCTGACTTTATTTTCTGGGCTCCAAAAGCACTGCAGATGGTGATTGCAGCCATGAAATTAAAAGACGCTTACTCCTTGGAAGGAAAATTATGACCAACCTAGACAGCATATTCAAAAGCAGAGACATTACTTTGCCAACAAAGGTCCGTCTAGTCACGGCTATGGTTTTTCCAGTGGTCATGTATGGATGTGAGAGTTGGACTGTGAAGAAGGCCTG
>NW_011495020.1:6229059-6229424 GCF_000754665.1 Bison bison bison
CTGAGCAACTTCACTTTCTACTTTCACTTTCATGCATTGGAGAAGGAAATGGCAACCCACTCCAATGTTCTTGCCTGGAGAATCCCAGGGACGAGGGAGCCTGCTGGGACATGACTGAAGCGACTTAGCGGTAGCAGCAGCAGAGATCTCTTAAAGAAAATTAGAGATACCAAGGGAACATTTCATGCAAAGATGGGCACAATAAAGGACAGAAATGGATCTAAGAGAACCAGACGACATTAAGAAGAGGTGGCAAGAATACACAGAAGAACTGCACAAAAAAGACCTTCATGACACAGATAATCACGATGGTGTGATCACTCATCTAGAGCCAGACATCCTGGAATGTGAAGTCAAGTGGGCCT
>NW_011495020.1:6229524-6229884 GCF_000754665.1 Bison bison bison
TGCTGCACTCAATATGCCAGCAAATTTGGAAAACTCAGCAGTGGCCACAGGACCAGAAAAGGTCAGTTCCAATCCCAAAGAAAGGCAATCCCAAAGAAAGGCAATGCCAAAGAATGCTCAAACTACCACACAATTGCACTCATCTCACACGCTAGTAAAGTAATGCTCAAAATTCTCCAAGCCAGGCTTCAGCAATATGTGCACCGTGACCTTCCAGATGTTCAAGCTGGTTTTAGAAAAGGCAGAGGAACCAGAGATCACATTGCCAACATCCGCTGGATCATGGAAAAAGCAAGAGAGTTTCAGAAAAACATCTATTTCTGCTTTCTTGACTATGCCAAAGCCTTTGACTGTGTGGAT
>NW_011495020.1:6229984-6230364 GCF_000754665.1 Bison bison bison
ATTGCATCCAAGTACTGCATTTCAGACTCTTTTTTTGACCATGATGGCTACTCCATTTCTTCTAAGGGATTCCTGCCCACAGTAGTAGATAGATGGAGAAGCTGTAGAAGTAGTAGATAGATGGAGATAGTAGTAGATAGATGGAGAAGCTGTAGAAGTAGTAGATAGAAGTAGTAGAACATGGAGAAGCTCTATACAGTCAGCAAAAACAAGACTGGGAGCTGACTGTGGTTCAGATAATGAACTCCTTATTGCCAAGTTCAGACTTAAATTGAAGAAAGTAGGGAAAACCACTAGACCATTCAGGCATCCTAAATCAAATCCCTTATGATTATACAGTGGAAGTGAGAAATAGATTTAAGAGACTAGATCTGATAGAT
>NW_011495020.1:6231532-6235290 GCF_000754665.1 Bison bison bison
AGTTGACTCATTGGAAAAGACTCTGATGCTGGGAAGGATTGGGGGCAGGAGGAGAGGGGGACGACAGAGGATGAGATGGCTGGATGGCATCACTGACTCAATGGTATGAGTTTGAGTGAACTCCAGGAGTTGGTGATGGACAGGAGGCCTGCCATGCTGCGATTCATGGGGTTGCAAAGAGTCGGACACGACTGAGGGACTGAACTGAACTGAAGAGAACTGAATGACTAATAATGTTAAACAACTTCATTTGCTTATTGGCCATTTGTCTATCTTATTTGGAGAAATGTTTATTCAGTTCATTTTCTAATTTTTAAATTAGGCTATCTTTTTATTACTGAGCTATATGAGCTCTTTATATATAAATATATCTTCTTCATCAGACATTTGATTTACAAATATTTCTTCCCCAGTCTTTTCACTGTCTTAATAATGTCCTTTGAAGCACAAAAATTTTAACTTTGATGAAGTGTAATTTATCTATTTTTCCTTTTGTTTTTCAGGCTTTCAATGTCACATCTATAAGTCCATTCCCAAATCTGAGGTCATAAAGATTTATCTCAATTTCTTCTTCTAAGAGTTTTACAGATCTCTTATATTTAGGTCTTTGCTTCATTTTGAATTAATTTTTTATATGATGTGAGGTAAGTGTTCAACTTCATATACATCATTTTGTATATGATGTGAGGTTAAGTGTTAAACTTCAGTCTTTTGCATGTGGATATCCAGTTTTCCCAGCACAGTTCATTGGAAAGATTATTCTTTTCCCATTGGATAGACCCATGGAGGTCTAGAGCAGAGACCTGTGGCAGTCTGCAGAACTTACAAACCCTAAAAGCAGGCTTGTCATCCTTTGAGCAGGGAATTTCAGTTTCTGAGCACTTGGATTGTGATCTAGAAGTGGGAAAGAATACAGGCTGTGAATGAACACACCTCATTGGCCCTGTGGACTCCTTGTCTTGTGGAAATTGGTATGTCTATCAGAGGGCCAGCTGGGTTTCCAAAAGAGCAGGATCCCGTGGAGGATGTCTCTAAGTGGTCCTGTGACACTCCCCTGCATAATAGTCTCAAGTCCCATCCTGTAGCCCACTGAATTGTACCCAAACTCCTCAACTCCATACACTAGGCCTACCACAACCTGATTTCATCCTGTTTTCCCATCCCTTCTCATTTCTCCATGAATTCAGCTCCTTCTAAACCTCCAGGAAGAATTAATTTCTTTCTCGTGCTTTGATGGCCCTCAGCATTACTCTTAAACATACTTCCATTAAAGTGTGTTATAACGCTACATTATTGTTATTTGCTTGCATATCTGTCTTCCCTATAACCTAGTAATCTCCTTGAGATGAATTTGTGGTCTGCATAGGAGCACTCTTTTTTCAAGTAACATAACAGTACCCCCTTCCCTGGTGGCTCAGTGGTAAAGAATTCACCTGCAATGCAAGAGATACTAGTTCAATCCCTGAGTCAGGAAGATCCTCTGGAGAAGAAAATGGCAACCCACTGCAGTATTCTTGCCTGGAGAATCCCATGGACAGAGGAGCCTGGTGGGCTACAGTCATGAGGTTCAAAGAGTCCAACATAACTGAGCAACTAAACCATCACCAGCACCCACTTTGTCTTAGGAAACTGTTCTCCCTCTCTACCCTTGCAGACCCCTCTGTTGTAATATGAGATTTAAATGGTAGCAGATGTCTGGACTCATCAAACTGTACATATTAAATATGTGCAGTTCTCTGTATATGAATTATACTTTAATATATTTTTTGCAGTTATTTTTATTTTTTTTTTCTTACATGATATTTTACATGTTTCAATGCCATTCTCCCAAATCTTCCCACCCTCTCCCTCTCCCACAGAGTCTAAGATTGCTGACCTTGCCCCTGTAGCCACAGTGTCTGACAGCATATGACCTATGCTGGACCAATTAAGTTCCTTCCTAGGACATTTTTATATGCAACTGTGTTGAAAAGTTTTTTTTCCTTTGGGTGGAAAAAAAGAGAGAAGGTATAACCTGGAGTTCTTGGTTGTTATGGTGTCAGTTTCATGGGAAATTGCCAAAACAGAAATCAAGCTGAGATAAGCGATGGGAAGAAACATCTGAAAAGCACTCAAGTCTCTAGTTCGTGTCATCCCGGTCATTTCTGTGGTTTGAATATGTGAGTCAATGAACTCCCCTTTTTTGCCTCAGCTAATTGAAGTTTGGTTTCTGTAATTTGCAACCCAAAAAGTTCAGTTAAGTGTTTCCTCCAGGGTGGAGGCCAGGGTTTGTTCATTTTTTGTATCCTGAAGTCTAGCAAAGACCCTGGCACAGAATAGGCACTCAAGACATTTATTTATTGCTTTAAAGCAAAGCACAAATTGGCTGAATTAATTAATTTTCTGAGAACTGTGCTGGTCAGTCTAAAATGAAAAGAAACCATCCAATGTTACTTAGGTATATTGGGAGAACAAAAGCTTGATGGCTGTATAATTAAATGTGGGGGGAAAACAGAGTAAAAAGTAAAACAATCCCAGAAAAAGAATAAATCTGCTGCCAACTTGGCAAAGTGAACTACAGCAAGCTAGAAATATCCGTTTCCCTTATCTCTTCTCCAATAGTTTTCAAAGTAAAACTTCCTTTTGTAAAATATAAAACTTCCTTTCATAAAGTATTATACTTGTAATTTTGCTAATGAAAGATGGAAAGCAGAGGGTTTAACTCCCCTCACTGGGCCTTGCTCTATTTTACCATCCTAGTTTGGGCTTCAGGAGGCAGGGGAAGAGGGTGAAGTAAAAGTGGAGAACTGGGATGACCTTTTCGAACTCACAAGTACAATTGCTTATTCCCAAGCAAAAATGGGCACTTCACTGTACCCTCCTTCAGGCATTCAGTAAAAGGAAGTCTGGTTATAAAAGCGACAGAAAAATGCAACCACATCTTCACCTAACAGGTCTGGCTGGTTTAGGACCCCATGTTTTGCAAACTTAGATGGTTGTACCAACAATAAGGTCGTGAAGAGTCCACCCATTGTGAAAACCTGGGGTCGGATATTCCCGAAGCTGGATGGAACCTTTTAGGTAATCTGGTCCGACTCTAGTCTAGTGTCTGGTCATCTCCATTCTAGCCTTTAATTAATTTCCAGTTCCTTCTTCAGCCCACTTGTTGAGACCCAGGTCTCCAGATAGCCCATCCCATCTCTGAACTGTTAGAAAAATCTTCATTGAGGTGGCTGAAATCTATTTTCAGAAACTTCCTGTCATTGACTCAAATAACTTTGCTTAAGTTTTTGGAAAATAATCTAGTCCCTCTTCCAAATTAATCCCTCCTCCAGATACTTGAGGTGAGTATCTTTGGGCACACCATTAGATATTGTTAGGCAAGACATCCCAGGGTCCTTCAGGAATCCCTCACAGGACTCCAGGGCTTTAATCTCTGGGCAGGTACGGGGCAGCAATTACAAAGGACTTGCAGCCAGTTAGGGCCAGGGCGCAGTCCTTGTTCTTCAGGCACCTTGTGCCCGTGACGTGTACATTGTTTACCTACACTGATTTCAGGTTTATCACTGCTAAGAGAAAGATATAACCTCTCTAAACTGTACTTTACTTGTAAAATGGAAACAATAATAGCTATATTATGGGTGTCTTGAAGATTATGTGAGCTATCACATTATAGAATGGTTAGTACAATACCTGGAATACACAAACTACACTATTGTTGTTCAGTTCAGTTCAGTTCAGTCGCTCAGTCGTGTCCAACTCTTTTCAACCCCATGAAC
>NW_011495020.1:6236823-6237638 GCF_000754665.1 Bison bison bison
TCTTTCAGGATTTGAAATAGCTCAACTGGGATTCCATCACCTCCACTAGCTTTGTTCATAGTGATGCTTTCTAAGGCCCACTTGACTTCACATTCCAGGATGTCTGGCTCTAGGTGAGTGATCACACCATCGTGATTATCTTGGTCGTGAAGATCTTTTTTGTACAGTTCTTCTGTGTATTCTTGCCACCTCTTCTTAATATCTTCTGCTTCTGTTAGGTCCATACCATTTTTGTCCTTTCTCAAGCCCATCTTTGCATGAAATGTTCCCTTGGTATCTCTAATTTTCTTGAAGAGATCTCTAGTCTTTCCCATTCTGTTATTTTCCTCTATTTCTTTGCATTGATTGCTGAGGAAGGCTTTCTTATCTCTTCTTGCTATTCTTTGGAACTCTGCATTCAGATGCTTATATCTTTCCTTTTCTCCTTTGCTTTTCACTTCTCTTCTTTTCACAGCTATGTGTAAGGCCTCCCCAGACAGCCATTTTGCTTTTTTGCATTTCTTTTCCATGGGGATGATCTTGATCCCTGTCTCCTGTACAATGTCAGGAACCTCGGTCCATAGTCCATCAGGTACTCTATCTATCAGATCTAGGCCCTTAAATCTATTTCTCACTTCCACTATATAATCATAAGGGATTTGATTTAGGTCATACCTGAATGGTCTAGTGGTTTTCCTTACTTTCTTCAATTTAAGCCAGAATTTGGTAATAAGGAGTTCATGATCTGAGCCACAGTCAGCTCCTGGTCTTGTTTTTGTTGACTGTATAGAGCTTCTCCATCTTTGGCTGCAAAGAATATAATCAATCTGATTTCG
>NW_011495020.1:6238061-6240509 GCF_000754665.1 Bison bison bison
TATCCTATCATTTTGCCTTTTCATACTGTTCATGGGGTTCTCAAGGCAAGAATACTGAAGTGGTTTGCCATTCCCTTTTCCAGTGGACCACATTCTGTCAGACTTCTCCACCATGACCCGCCCATCTTGGGTGGCCCCATGGGCATGGCTTAGTTTCATTGTTTAGACAAGGCTGTGGTCCTAGTGTGATTAGATTAACTAGTTTTCTGTGAGTATGGTTTCAGTGTGTCTGCCCTCTGATGTCCTCTTGCAACACCTACCATCTTACTTGGGTTTCTCTTACCTTGGACATGGGGGTAATTATTATTTTATTATTCTAATAATATTTTCTAGAGTGTATTAGCCAACTCAGGCTGTCATAACAAAATACCATAGACTAGGTGATTTAAACCACAGAAATTTATTTCTTACAGTTCTAAAGACTGGATCAAGGTGCTTATAAAAGATGCTATCCAAGATCAAGGTGGCAGAAAGGTAGCCTTGATTCCGAAGCTTCTTCTCTTGTCTTGTAAGGGGCCACCATCTATCTTGCTGTGTGCTCAATGATTGCTTACTTGTACACACAGAGAGAGAGAAAGAGAGCAAGAGAAAGTTACTGGGTTTCTCTTTTTATGAAGACATTAATCTTATCATATTAGAGCCTCACACTTATGACCTCATTTAACCTTAGTTACCTCCTAAGGGTCCTATCTCCACATACAATCACACTGGAAGTTAGAGCTTCAACATACAAATTTTGGGAGTACAAAGGTCAGTCCATAACATGTGCTGTTATACTATACTTCCAACATTTAAAAGAGAAATATACATCCAGCTAAGAAGTCAGCATCTACAAATGTTCTCAGGTGAAAGACTGAATATAGTTGCATGTGACTGAGGCAGAGAATACAAAGGAAAGATGAAATTGAAAAGCAAATGGGGTACCACTGTGATAGGACCAGTAGTTCACGCTAAGGAGTGTGCATTTTTCTCCTAAGGACAATGAGGAGACTTTGAAGGGTTTTAAGTGGGAACGTGACCTAGTATATTCTATGCTTTATTAGGATCATTCTATCTACATGCAGAAAATGGTTTCTCATAATCCTATGAGAAACCTAACTTGAAAGTATTACAGGGTTGTCCTCAGGATGATGGAAAGAAGAGAGAAGTATTAACAATCTGACACAAACCCCAAGGATGGTTTTGAACTCAAACCTTAATGGTTTGTATTCAGTCTTTCTAATAACTACCAGCACAGCCCCCCTGCCTGCCTATCAACCCTCCTCCTGCAGCCTTTCTATAATCTCCAATTTTCTCTGATGGTTGTGGAAGAGTGAATTTCGGGTGCTGTTACTAATTAGCATAGTGTAAGATAAGCAGCAATTTGGTTGGAACATTTTAATAATAGTTATTTTCTCTTTTGCCTGTGTTTAAAAGTTCTAATTTAATGAATAAATTATCTTCAGAGATCTAAGTTATTTCTAGTTTTGTTGTTCCATCTGATATGTTAATTTCAACAACAGATTTATTTTGTTAATAAAAGATGAAACTTAAAAAAAAAAAAAAAAACACTTCTACCTTGAAGTCTAGACTGACTTGTATGTGAATGCCCTGGGAAGTTTGGTGAGCAGTCTTTACACAGAAGAGTTTGGACAATGAACTTTGCAGACAATTTCATGTCCAAAGATGGGGCATGTCTGAATCAGAGTCATCTGAATTTCTTTTGAACAGTTTTTTTAAGCCACTTTGGTTGAGATTGTTTTTCCTTTGAATGAAAGCCAGGAGGTGCAACAGAAATAGCAGTGAACCAGTAACTCCTAGACTGGGTCCTTGGCCTCTTCATTAACTGCCTATATGGTGTGGCACATGCCCAAACTCTTCTGGATCTCAATTATTCTAGGAAAACAAGAGAGTTCATTTCTAAAGCCGTTATAAAAGCGTGACTCTTATATCAGACTCTGCTCAAGGAACGTGGGAGTGAATAAAATATATATGATCCCTGATCCCACTGAGCATTTATTATTATGCTGCTAAGTCGCTTCAGTCGTGTCCGACTCTGTGTGACCCCATAGACAGCAGCCCACTAGGCTTTGTACTCCCAAAATTTGTATGTTGAAGCTCTAGCTTCCAGTGTAATTGTATGTGGAGACAGGACCCTTAGGAGGTAACTAAGGTTAAATGAGGTCATAAGTGTGAGGCTCTAATATGACAAGATTAATGTCTTCATAAAAAGAGAAACCCAGTAACTTTCTCTTGCTCTCTTTCTCTCTCTCTCTGTGTACAAGTAAGCAATCATTGAGCACACAGCAAGATAGATGGTGGCCCCTTACAAGACAAGAGAAGAAGCTTCGGAATCAAGGCTACCTTTCTGCCACCTTGATCTTGGATAGCATCTTTTATAAGCACCTTGATCCAGTCTTTAGAACTGTAAGAAATAAATTTCTGTGGTTTAAATCACCTAGTCTATGG
>NW_011495020.1:6241616-6261279 GCF_000754665.1 Bison bison bison
CAGCCCACCAGGCTCCCCAGCCCCTGGGATTCTCCAGGCAAGAACACTGGAGTGGGTTGCCATTTCCTTCTCCAAGGCATGAAAATGAAAAGTGAAAGGGAAGTCACTCAGTCGTGTCCGACTCTGTGTGACCCCATGGACTGCCGCCTACCAGGCTCCTGCGTCCATGGGATTTTCCAGGCAAGAGTACTGGAGTGGGGTGCCATTGCCTTCTCCATTTATTATTATGGGGAAACATAATTTCTAAAACTGGCATGTTAATTAATAAATAGGATGCATTCAGATAGCATACATGTTTAAGAACATGAAATGGGATAATACCAATAATATCCAGAGAGATATGTGTTTGTTAAGAGCAACTATTTATATAGGGTGGGTAGACAGGCAAACTTTTCTGAAGAGGTTCCTTCTTTGCTGATATTTGAGTGGTGAGAAACAGTTATCTACATGAAGATCGAGGGAAAGAGCATTCCAGACAGCAAGAGGAGCTAGCGCAAGGCCTGGAAGAGTGAAGGAATTTGGTACATTCCAGGGATAAGGAGGTGAGTGTGGCTGATGCTAAGTTGCTTCTGTTGTGTCCGACTCTGTGAGACCCTATGGACTGTAGCCCACCAGGCTCTTCTATCCATGGGATGCTCCAGGCAAGAATACTGGAGTGGGTTGCTGTGCCCTCCTCCAAGTGATCTTCCCAACCCAGGGATTGAACCTGTGTCTCTTACACCTCCTGCATTGGCAGGCGGGTTCTTTACCTCTAGTGCCACCTACGTGGCTGGAGAGTAGTATAAACGGAGTGGATATGGAATGAGGTTAGAAAGGTGCATGGTGGCCAGATCCTGTAAGGTCCGGTTAGCTGTGGAAGGGGGATGGATTTTATTCAAGTGGTCATGAGCAATTCTGACCCATCAGACAGTTTGGGGCAAGGGAGTAATGTGGTCTATTTTTGTATTGTTTTGTTTTTAAAGATTTGTCAGGAGGCTCTGTGAAGATGGGCTGTATTAATGAGTAAGAATGAAGCCAAGACATGAAGTAAACACCTGCTGCAGTAACCCAGCTGAGTGATGGCTGCAGTGGGAGGGGCTGGGGTGTGCTACAGAGCTGGAGTGAGGAGCACATGCTAAGGGTAGATGTTTATACCTCCAAGACCTACTGGTCTATTAAGATGCCATCACTCTATGCTCCTAGCTGGCTCCCCCTCTTCCCTTCCACATCTATGAGATGGCTGCTCGGGATGAGAAAAGTAGTTTGTGGTTATGAGGCAGATTCACACTGGCTGCAGAGAGACCAGAGTGACCTTGTATCCACTACCATGATGCTTTGTCTCAATGAGTCAGTGGAACATTTGATGGGAGAAATATCTCTGAAAGATAAAGAAAAGTAGTGAGTACCTGGTGGCACTGAGAACACACTTGAACGCTCTGACAAAGCAAAGAAATATTTCTGCTTTCTTTTCCTTTCAAATTTATTCCCAAGAATTTGGTACATTCAGTTTGGCTGTAGTGGAGACAGCTGTTTTAAACAGAATCAAATCCAATTTCCATGACATTTTGCATGGATGCAGATTTTGGCATTCAGATGATTCGTGAGTGCAATTAATAAATGGCATTATTATCTTCGAACACTCAGTGCATTATATTTTCAGGAAATGCAGCATACCTAAATTTTAACAGCTTCTGTTCTGCCTTCACTTTTATATAGTCATGTCACTGTAGTTTGGGGCTATGTAACTCTACAACATAATTATATTCCCATCAGGCTGAAAAATAAGGTATAATTCTCATCTTGCTATGACCCAAATATTGGGATGTGTCTATTTTAAAAGAACTAACGTATTAAACCCAAGATCCTAAAATGCCATATTCATTCTGTATCTACTAAGAATGTTGTTGGTATCTTTGGGCTCTAGCTTTGCCAATAATTTTCTTGTACAAGTGATTCCACCAAGTATGTCTGGGAGGCCCAGAGATTGGATCCATTTGTTCAGCAGATATTTGAGCCCCTTACTCCATGCAAGATACTCCACACTGAACACTGGGGAGATCACAAAACATAATGACATCTCTGCCCTCCATCTAGCTGACTACCCACATGGGAAAGTTGTACAGAAAAGATGCAATACTCTTTTTAAAAAGCACAAGAATCTAAAAATATCTACTAATATAGGGCATCTCAGAATAGCAGGATATGATCTGGTGCTCAATAATGCTTATAACTGTGCTTCTCAAACTGTTATATGCACACAAATCTCTTTAGGCATCTTGTTAAAATGCGCATTCTGATCTGTAGTTTGGGGGCGGTGGGAATAAGTTCCTACTTAATGCCAAGGCTGAAGGCTCATGGCCAAATTTAGAGTAGCCAGGGATAATATTTAAGATTTCCAAACCGCACACTGAGGCACCCCAGGGTACTACAGTGAATTCAGTGTATTTTTTTTTTTTAATAAAAAAATCCCAGAGACAGTAATCCTCATCATATGTGTTACTAGTAGTTCATTGTTTCTACATTAGATCACGCTACATTCCTCTATCTTACAACTTGGCAAAGCTGAATTCTCACAGTAACTCTACTGTGATAAAAAATGTTAAGTACTACACAAAAATCTGTATGGAACAAGCAAAGGAAGTGGTGGTGTCCAATCTGATTTCAAAGTTTAAGAAGTTGTGTAGTGCCCAACAGGCACATATATCCATTAGTAAGTAATTATGGTTATGTAAGAATAAAATTTCAAAGAGCAGTTTTCTTTCAGTTCATATGCAGTATTTCTTTCAAGCAGCGGCTAAGTTGTTAGGACATGATTTTTTTGGACATAACTGCTAATGATGAGGAGAAGGAAATGGCAACCCACTCCAGTGTTCTTGCCTGGAGAATCCCAGGGACAGGGGAGCCTGGTGGGCTGCCGTCTATGGGGTCGCACAGAGTCGGACACGACTGAAGCGACTTAGCAGCAGCAGCAGCAGCTAATGATGAAGATTAGGTATTTCTTTTGGCCAAGGAATACCACACGCACAAAAACTGGGAGACACAAGATGCTGTGAATAGAAAAAGTTTGGAAGTCTCTGGATTAGCTAATAAGTACTATGACTTCAGAGATGTCTGGGTGGTCAGGGAAGGTCACGTGGAGGTTGTAGAACCTGGGTCAGGTCTGCAGGAGAAGCAGTATGGCCGCACTCCCCAGCTTAGACTTTCAAATTAATTCTGTAACAGTGTCTACCTCCTGCCTCAAGGAATGGAGACTCCAAGGGACACTGCAAGCCTCCAGCAAGGCTCTAAATGAAGAGCCCACTCTGTTTTCCAAGGACAGTCATTTTTGAACTTAGAAGGAAGGGGAGGGGATTTAACTAGGCTGATTTTATTACAAAATTCTTCATCTCTTGTTATCTCCTGGGTTTCAGATGCATTTAATTATCCTTCCCAAATGCTATATTCTGCTTTTAATGAAACTCTCAAAAAAAAAAAAAGGCTTCTTGATACAGATGCAAATTAAATTTGGTGTTTTGTTTACATGGAGGAAAATAAAAGATGGACCTGGTTTGCTTCTCCATGGGCTCTGAGGATAGTGTTTGGGGGCTTATTTTTAAACAAAAATAGGATTTTTATTATCATTATCAATAGATGCTTATGGAATATACAAAATCAAATTTAGTTCATGTTTGCAAACATCTGGGCATTATTAAGGAATTCACTAAGGAATCCATAGCTACAGAAGTTTCTGTTTAAAAATACACACTCATGCACACACACCAGATTTTCATTAGCACGAAATGTGTAGTCTTCAGTTTCTTTTATGTGTTGGACATTGTGTTGTCCTTAATTCCAAGGAGCTCAGAATCAAATAAGCAAACAGAAGGATAAGCAAATTCATAATTATAATGAAAACGGAGCACTTGTGATGTGCCAGGCACCGTTCTAAATTTACAAGGATTGACTCATTTAATCCTCACAATATACCTACATCATTTAACAAATAAGGAACTGAGGGACAGAGGAGTTAAATAACTGGTTCAAGGTCACATAGCTAGTGAGTGGTAGCTTTGAGCAGCCCACACACTTAAACATAATGCAGTTATGGGAACAGACGCCCAGGACAGAGGGGTTGGTTGTGGGAAAAGACCGATGGGGGCTGGAGGATGCTTCCTGGTAGGGGTGACCTTTGAGTTGGGCTCTTAAGGATGAAGTACATGGTGGATTATAGGCAGAGAAGTCTGAGACAGCAGGTGAAGTCTGGCAGTTGGACAGTTTGGTGTTGCTGGTGTGTGTCATAGGAGGGGGTAAGGATTGGGTGGGAAGTACCACTGGAGAGATGGTCAGAAGGCAGATGATGAAGGACCTTGAATGTTGCACCAAGCAGCTTAGACTTCGTCCTGTGGCTTATGAAAGACTGAAATAAAGGACAGACCCAGCCACATCTGCAGGCACAATGCCCAAGCTGGGTATACAAATGTCTTATTCTCTGACTACTCTGGATCCTTAGTTTTCACACACACACAAACTCATACCAGGAATGCCCTAGTGGTCCAGGAGTTAGGACTTGGCACTTTCACTGCCAGGGCCAGGGTTCAATCCCTGGTTTGGGAACTAAAATCCTGCAAGCCACGTGGCACAGCCAAAAAATAATAAATAAATAAATAATTTTTAAAATTCTACTTCTCCCTCAAAGAAAGTAAAAGATAAAAAAGGAGAACACCCAAGGAATCACATGATTTTATTAAAGTAACATAAATTGTGGGAAATTTTGACTTACTATTGATTCAGTTCCTTGATTAGCAAACAACACACCTTCTTTGTATCTCTTAAATGAATGAGAGATTAAGAAGATTAATTAAGAATTAATAAGAATAAAAAAATGAGAGGTAGTGGAAAATATTTATGACAAACATGCTTGTCCTCCATACTTTGAGAAAGAGCCTTTTCCTTGAGTGTTTCTATAATAATTTACTTTATACCTTCATTCTGTCCCTAAACTGAAGGCTAAGCTTTATTCTGGGGTCAGATTTCAGGCCTATACCTATCTCATGATCTTTGTATTTCCTGCCCATGTACCCTCCAGGCCCTCCATCCTTTTAGAGACACTTTGTCTTTGAACATACGAATTAAATAGTATGTGGCCCAATCTTGAGTATTGTGGGAAAACCACACCTTTTCCAAGATTGCCAAAGCTTCCTGGGGGGTTCTTACATTATCAGGGTCACCTCCTGTTTTGAATTCCAGCTTTCAGTGAATTCCTTTCTTTCTCATAATCGTACCCACTTATTTAGGGTCCCCACCTCCCAAACAAAAGAGCTAGTGTCTTCTTAAGAATTCTTCGTTCCTTTTGGGCCAACCAGACCAGTGTAAACTGCAAACAGCTTTTAAAGTAACAATGTTTTCTTTCTTGTTACAATAATACCTTACATTATTACATGTATTATAGTTCCATAGTAGATTACATTTTTCAAAACATTTTCACAAGAGAGCAGTTATGATTGTTCTCATTTTAGAGGTGAATGGAAGAGAAAACTAACATTTATAGGCTGCCTTTTATGAGCTAGGCTTTTCTCTTCCTGTTTCACATGTTTTAGCTTATTAGCATAGATAATCTAATTAAGCACATTTTACCAATTGTTCTTCACAGTTTTGCAAGGTAGGCATTTGTATTAGTACCTATTGCCGTATACAAATTACCCCAACATTAAGCAGCTTAAAACCACAAGTATTCATGATCTCATACTTTCTGTGGGTCAGGACCCTGGGTGTGGCTTCACTGGGTACCTCTGGGTCAGGGTCTCCCGGGAGGCCACAGTTCTGCTGCTGGTCTTAGCTATGGGCTCATCTAAAGGCAGAGGAGAACTCCCTTTCCAGCTCACTTGAGTGGCTGTTGGCAGGCTTCAGTTCCTCACCTAGCTGAGGGCTCTATCAGCGGGTTGCCATAGTGACCTCTCCATAAGACAGCTCCCAACATGGCAGTTGGCTTCCCTCCCAGTGATTCAGCAAGAAAGTGGAAAGAGCTCTCATAATTTCTTTGTAACCTAATCTTGGAGTGACCTCCCATTACTTTCTCCATAGTCTGTTTGTTAGAAGTGAATCACTGGGTCCAGCCCCGCTGTAGGAGAGTGGATTACAGGAGGGTATGGATACCAGGAATTAGGACCACTGGGGACCATCTTCGAGGTTGCCTACCATAGCATAATAATTCCTACTTTGCAGAGGGAGAAAAAGATGTTGAAGAGATTAGCAACTTGATCCAGGTCTTACAACTGGCCATCAGTAAAGCCAGCAGTGAATTCTCACCTTAATGTTCTAGGCAAAAAATGCACATTTACTGGCTCCCAAAATCTCTCTCTTTCTTTCTTTTTTTTTTTTTAATGAAAAAGGGCTGAGTCATTGGGGGAAAAACCCATATCAATAATCTATTCAAAACAAAACAGAGAACTCTTCCAGTGACTTCCTGGGGCCAGCACAGATTCAGCCACATCTTTTATCCCAGCAGTTTCCAAATGTTGGTCTACATCTAAGAAGCAGTTTTGGCCAGTCAGCAGAAAACTAAGAAAAGTAAGAACCATGTAAAGGTTTTCATAAAGACAAATAGTCAGTGAAAAGGGCTTTTCCTTATTTCTTTGTCTTTTATTGTGGTAAGAACACTCAGCCCTCTGAGGAATGACTTTTTAAGTGCACAGTACAGCGCAGGCACAATGTCGTACAGGAGGAATCTAGAACGCGTTTATCTTATATACTGCCACTTTGTACCCGTTGAACAGCAGCTGCCCAGTTCCGCCCTCCTCCCAGCGTCTGGCAATCATCATTGTACCTTCATTTCTAAGAGTATGACTATTTTAAGTACCTGATATATTTGTTCTGGGCTTCCCGGGTTGCTCAGCTGGTAAAGAATCTGTGTGCAATGCAGGAGACCCTGGTTCGATTCTTGGGTCAGGAATATCCCCTGGAGAAGGGATAGGCTACCCACCTCCAGTATTCTTGGGTTTCCCTGGTGGCTCAGAAGGTAAAGAATCTGCCTGCAATATGGGAGACCTGGGTTCAATCCCTGGGTTGGAAAGATCCCCTGGAGGAGGGCATGGCAACCCACTCCAGTATTCTTGCCTGAAGAATTCTGTGGACAGAGGAGCCTGGTGGGGCCACAGTCTATGGGGTCACAGAGTCGGACACAGCTGAGTGAAAAGCACACTTGGCACATATTTGACCTTCTGTGATTGGCTTTTTCCACTTAGCATCATGTCCTCAGCATCATCCATGTTGTTTTGGCAGGATGTATAAAAGCCTCCAAATGCAAAAAAGTAAAAAGGCTTTCTTTATTCGAATTTTCATTCTGTCCATTTAGGGGTGTTAAAACTATCCTTTTATAATGTGTTACTAACAACTGAATGGTGAAAATGTTAGTCACTCAGTCATATCCAACTCTTTGTGATCCCATGGATTGTAGCCCACCAGGCGCCTATCTCCATGTAATTCTCCAGGCAAGAATATTAGAATGGGTAGCTATTCCCTTCCCCAGGGGATCTTCCCAACCCAGGGATCAAACCCAGGTCTCCTGCATTACAGGCAGATTCTAGAATGGTGGTTTTTCTAAAAAGTTACTTTACTTATTGGATGAAACAAATTATTTTTAACACTGATAGATTCCTGGATTTTATATGAACTTTTACTGGTCTTTGAAATTCAAGAATTTAGAGATCTCTGCATCACACCATAGTTATCAGTTCAGTTTACTTCAGTCGCTTAGTCGTGTCTGACTCTTTGTGACCCCCATGGACTGCAAAACGCCAGGCCTCCCTGTCCATCACCAACTCCTGGAGTTTACTCAAACTCATGTCCATTGAGTCGGTGATGCCATCCAGCCATCTCATCCTCTGTTGTCCCCTTCTCCTCCCACCCTCAATCTTTACCAGCATCAGGGTCTTTTTAAACAAGTCCGTTCTTCACATCAGGTGGCCAGAGTATTGAAGTTTAAGTTTCCTCATCAGTCCTTCCAATGAATATTTAGCACTGATTTCCTTTAGGGTGGACTGGTTGGATCTCCTTGCAGTCCAAGGGACTCTCAAGAGTCTTCTCCAACACCACAGTTCAAAAGCATCAATTCCTCAGCACTCAGCTTTCTTTATAGTCCAACTACAAATGACTACTGAAAAAACCATAGACTTGACCTTTGTTGGCAGAGTAATGTCTCTGCTTTTGAATATCCTATCTAGGTTGGTCATAACTTTCCTTCCAAGGAGCAAGCATCTTTTAATTTCATGGCTGCAGTCACCATCTGTAGTGATTTTGGAGCCCAGAAAAATAAAGTCTGACACTGTTTCCAGTGTTTCCCCATCTATTTCCCATGAAGTGATAGAACCGGATGCCATGATCTTCGTTTTCTGAATGTTGAGCTTTAAGCCAATTTTTTAACTTTCCACTTTCACTTTCATCAAGAGGCTTTTGAGTTCCTCTTCATTTTCTGCCATAAGGGTGGTGTCATCTGCATATCTGAGGTTATTGATATTTCTCCCGGCAATCTTGATTCCAGCTTGTGTTTCTTCCAGTCCAGCGTTTCTCATGATGTACTCTGCATATAAGTTAAATAAACAGGGTGACAATATACAGCCTTGACGAACTCCTTTTCCTATTTGGAATCAGTCTGTTGTTCCATGTCCAGTTCTAACTGTTGCTTCCTGGCCTGCATACAAATTTCTCAAGAGGCAGATCAGGTGGTCTGGTATTCCCATCTCTTTCAGAGTTTTCCACAGTTTGTTGTATTCCACACAGTCAAAGGCTTTGGCATAGTCAATAAAGCAGAAATAGATGTTTTTCTGGAACTCTCTTGCTTTTTCCATGATCCAGCGGATGTTGGCAATTTGACCTCTGGTTCCTCTGCCTTTTCTAAAACCAGCTTGAACATCAGGAAGTTCATGGTATACATATATCCTCTCCCTTTTGAACCTCCCTCCCATCTACCTCCCCATCCCACTCCTCTAGATTGAATCAGAGCCCTGTTTGAGTTTCCTGAAACATATAGCAAATTCCCGTTGGCTACCTATTTACATAGGGTAATTAAGTTTCCGTGTTAATCTCTACATACATCCCCTAAACTTTTTGAAAGTAAACTTTGAAATTTTAGAGTACTTTCAGATTTACAAAATATAAAGGTAGTAAGCACAGAGGGTTCTCATATACACTTCACCTAGTTTCTCCTACTGTTAACATCTTTCTTTACTGCTTGTCACTACTAAGGAACCAACACTGCTGCTTTCAGTCCAGTTCAGTTCAGTTCAGTCACTCGTGTCCGACTCTTTGCGACCCCATGAATCGCAGCACGCCAGGCCTCCCTGTCCATCACCAACTCCCAGAGCTTACTCACACTCACGTCCATTGAGTCAGTTGCCATCCAACCATCTTATCCTCTGTCGTCTCCTTCTCCTGCCTTCAATCATTCCCAACATCAGGGTCTTTTCAAATGAGTCAGTTTTTCGCATCAGGTGCCCAGCGTATTGGAGTTTCTGCTTTACTGTCAACTAAATTCTACTGTTTACTCGGATTTCAGTACTTTTTCCCTGATATCATTTTTCTATTCCAGAGTCCTACCAAGATATCAAATTACTTATAGTCATTGTCATCTTAGCTCCCTCTAATCTCTGACAGTTTTCTGAAACTTCCTTTGTTTTTTTATGACCTTAATAGTTTTAAGAAGTGTTGGTCAAGTATTTTGTAGACTGTCCCTCAATCTAAAAAATTTGGATTTATCTGATCTTTTTATTTTTCAGGATTCAGAATTCCAAGGAGGTGAAATAATTTATATTGAAACCAAACCTTATTTGTGAAAGATGGGATGAATCAGAGTTCTAGATTCCAAAGATAAATCTCTACAGATTCCAGACTTCTACAACAATGATCTTTGTAAAGCACAAAGCCTCTTGTGTCTCTACTCTCACACCTTTAAAACCTTTGAATAGCTCCCAAATTGTGAGATTGAAGTAATTTATTCAATAGTTTGTTGTTTGTTGTTCAGTTGCTCAGTCGTGTCCGACTCTTTGAGACACCACTGACTGCAGCATACCAGCTTCGCAGTCCTTCACCATCTCCTGGAGTTTGCTCAAACTCATGTCCATTGAGTCGGTGATGCCATCCAACTATCTCATCCTCTGTCATCCCCTTCTCCTCCTGCTTTCAATATTTCCCAGCATTAGGGTCTTTTCCAATGAGTTGGCTTTTCGTATCAGATGTCCAAAGTTTTGGAGCTTCAATTTCAGCATCAATCCTTGCAATGAATATTCAGGATTGATTTCCTTTAGGATGGACTGGTTTTATCTCCTTGCAGTCCAAGGGACTCTCAAGAGTCTTCTCCAACACCACAGTTCAAAAACATCAATTCTTTGACACTCATCCTTTTTTATGGTCCAACTCTCACATCCATACATGACTACTGGAAAAAGCATAGCTTTGACTAGATGGACCTTTGTAGGCAAAGTAATGTCTCTGTTTTTTAATATGTTGTTTAGGTTGGTCATAACTTTTCTTCCAAGGAGCAAGCATCTTTTAATTTCAGGGTTGCAATCACCATCTGCAGTGATGTTGGAGCCCAAGAAAATAAAGTCTGTCCCTGTCTCCATTGTTTCACCATCTATTTGCCATAAAGTGGTGGAACTGGATGACATGATCTTTGTTTTTTGAATGTTGAGTTTTAAGCCAGCTTTTTCACATTCTTATTTCACCTTCATCAAGAGACTCTTTAGTTCCTCTTCACTTTCTGCCATAAGGGTGGTGTCATCTGCATATCTGAGGTTATTGATATTTCTCCTGACAATCTTGATCCCAGCTTGTGCTTCATCCAGCCAGGCATTTCTCATGTACTCTGCATATAAGTTAGATAAGCAGGGTGACAATATACAGCCTTGATGTACTTCTTTCCCAATCTGGAACCAGTCCATTGTTCCATATCCAGTTGTACCTGTTGCTTCTTGACCTGCATGCAAGTTTCTCAGGAGGCAAGTAATGTGGTCTGGTATTCCCATCTCTTTAAGAATTTTCCGCAGTTTGTTGTGATCCACACAGTCAAAGGCTTTAGTATAGTCAATGAAGCAGAAATAGATGTTTTTCTGGAATGCTCTTGCTTTTTCTATGATCTCATCTATGATCAGTAGTTACCTACCAAGATCCAGGGACTGTGTTTTCCACTGGTGATTCAAAAAGATACATGGCCTGTGTTAGATCCCAAGGAGCATTCAGATCCCCCATCTTCCTTTTGACTTTTGGATATATTGTCTTCCTTGAGAGTGATTCACACCATTTCTCATGTAAATCAATTTAGCCACTTCCTGTAGACTCTTGCCAACTTTGCTGCTCTACCTGTTACCCTGACCAGCACTAAATGGCTTACAGTACAAGTGTGGATGGCCTTTAAGAAGAATGGTGTGGGACTTCCCTGGTGGTCCAGTGGATAAGAATCTAGGGACCAGTGCAGGGGACTAGGGTTGGATCCCTGGTCTGGGAAGATCCTCCATGCTGTGGAGCAACTAAGTCCATGCACCACAATTACTGAGCCTATGCTCTAGAGTCCACCAGCCACACCTACTGAAGTCAGCCTGCCCAAGACTCCATGCTCTGCAACAAGAGAAGCCTCTGCAATGAGAAGTTTGCACCCTACAATGAAGAGTGGCCCTGCTCACCGCAACTAGAGAAAGCAGCAACAAAGACCCAGTGCAACCAAAATAAAACTAAACTAAAATAAATACATTATTTAAAAAAGAAAAAAAAGAAGAGCAGCGAGGACAAGGATGGGGTGAGAGGAAGAAGGAAGCTCTTAATATTGATGCTTAAATATTTTTTGATGCTTGAGTATTCTGATAGAGACCAAGGGAGGTATAGAATACACAAGACAAAAAACTGAACAGAGGATCAGAGGGAACACAGAAAGAGAGTAACCAATTCTATAAGAGATGACTGGATCAGAAGCATCTTCCGCGAGGCTACCTATAAGCTAAGCATTTTATTTTAAAACAAAATTTCCCATTTAACTATTTTTAAGTGTTCATTTCAAGGTCATTAAGTACAGTCATGTTGTTATACTATCCATCTCCAGAACCTATTATCATCCAGGAATGAAACTCTGTCCTCATTAAATGGCAAAAACCCATCTCCTTTCTCCCTATATATTCAACCCTAATTATTTAATCGAAATCTCAGAATGTTATTGCTTGAAAACCTTCTGTGTTAATGTGTGTAATAAATGACAATCCCAGTTATAGAAAACTAAAAGTTCATTTTTGGAAACACAATTATAATTTTATTCATTAAATAAAATAGATTTAGAAAGATCAACAAATAGAATTTGTCAATATATTATTTTCTCCCTACTGTTGCTTACTGTTGATATTAAGTCTTTGGGTATAATATATAAAACTTAAAATGCTGAGAAATACAAACATACTGGCATGTCACTTATAAAATCTTTTGGTTCATCTATTTTTCAAAAAGATGCTGTCTTTACTGATCAGTATTAAAACTGATTGCATTAGGTATTCCCTGTCGCATTAGGTAAATAAGACTTATCAAGGTTCAGCTGAGAATAATAGATTGAAAATGTGCATATTCGGAATCTACAAAGCCCTTAAATCTATATAACTCTTACTTTACTAAACTGAAATCACAGGAAAAGAAATAACTGACTTGGCAATCAACATGTAGGAACAACAGTAGAAAAAGCAGTTGTGGTCCAGCCATAGTTTTTGACATGATTAGAGTCTTGAACATAGGTAGGTGTTTGCCGCATGGAGGTGGTTGTGAGTTGAGCTGTGTTTCCCTATAAGGCAAGTTACAAACCTAAGCCCCAGGACCTGGGAATCTAATCTAACAAGGTATTTGTGGAAAAAACCAGGTTAAAGAGAAGTCATACTGAATGAGGGGGGTCCCAAGTCGATGGCTGGTGCCTTTATAAGAAGAGAGAAGTTTGGACACAAAAACACACAAAGAAATGCCATGTGACACAAAAGCAGAGATGGGAGTGGTACATCCACAAACCAAAGCCGAGGATTGCTGGTAACTCCCTGGTGGCTCAGATGGTAAAGAATCTGCCTGCCATGTGGAAGACCTGGGTTCAATCCCTGGATCGGGAAGATCCCCTGGAGAAGGGAATGGCAACCCACTCCAGTATTCTTGCCTGGAGAATTTCATGGACAGAGGATGCAAGATATGTAATAATGAGCAAACAAGAACCTTAAATGCTCTGAAAATACATTATTACACATCTTTGTTGTTTCATGCACTTCTCTAAAAGTTAGCAAGGATTTGTGCTTGCTTGCTTCACTTGCTTTCACCAGAAACTAGGAGAGAGGCAGGGAACAGATTCTCTGAGCCTCCAGAAGGACCTAACCCCACTGAAACCTTAATTCCAGACTTCCAGGCTCCAGAACTATGAGGCAATAAATTCTGTGTTTTAAACTGTGCAAGCTTGTGGTAATTCATTTATGGTGGCCCTATGAAACTAGAACAGGACATGGAAAAATATAGTAGACAGAGGACACGGCAGAGAAAGTCCTGGGCTGTGAAGCTGCCTGAGCGTCCTTTTATGGAAGATTCTCAGGGACATTCCACAGGTGGGGTGGTAGACTCTGAATCTTCCATCAATAGGTTGCTACCACTGTCTATTGTTCCTAGGCAAGGTACAGCTAGACCTTCCAAAACATCATCTCTCTTATCTACCATAAGAGAGAATGTTTAAGGTCTGGAAATACATTCTTACACTTCATTGCTTGCTTCATGCCCTTCTCTAAAAATGTCCTTTCACATTCCAAATACGGTAAAAGAAAGTTGTCATTGGAGATCTGCCTTATGAAAAAGATTTTTGGAGGCCTCCCCACTGCTTTCTTGATGGAACATTAATGCTGACTTGGCTCTAGGCTGATGGTACATTCCTCTGTATCTGTCCCTTGCCAAGGAACTCATAAAGCCCTGGGACCTAGGATAATTGGGTTGAGTGGGATGGCAACAAGTTATCCCTATGGAGAAGTTCACTGCTAGAGAGATGATACACTGCCTTCTATGAACAGTGGGTCTGATCAGCTCTGAGTATTTGCTTCGATGAGGGAGATATATTCAGGACAGGAGCACAAGACATCCTTCTGAGATTAAATATTGAACAAATATTTGAAGAGTCTTGGTTTTGAACCAGTACTGGGGAAAAGTCTGGGGGACAGGCAGATATTTGCATGTCTCTAACTGTCCTTCATTGGCTTCCCAGGTGGCGCTATTGATAAAGAACCCAATGTTGAAGACGTAAGAGACACGAGTTCAATCCCTGAGTGGGGAAGATCCCCTGGAGGAGGGCATGGCAACCCACTCCAGTATTCACGTCTGAAGAACTCCATGGACGGAGGAGCCTGGTGGGCTGTGGTCCATAGGGTATCAAAGAGTCGGACACGACTGAGCGACTTAGCACCCACACGCACAACAGTCCTTCACAGAGCCCCACATGGTATAATGATAACAAAATGAACTTTTATCATGAAATGAACTTTTCCTCTATGTCAGGAACATGGCTAAGTAATTTACGAACAAGATTAGTTTTGATCTTCAAGTTAACCTGAAGAGGCAGACACTATTATTACTTCTTATTATAGATAGAGAAACTGAGCTCTGTGGGGCTAAAAAACATGTTCAAAGTCACATGACCATGTAAGTGATGGAGCTCAAATTGATACTCCAACTCAAAGCACCACTAGCCTTCAGGAGGTGACTTAATCAGGGGACTTATGGTGAAGGACAACCAACACAAGAAAGGAGAGTGATATCTCATATGAGATAGCCTTGGATGTCCCAGTGACTTGGACAGTAACAAGAACCTGCTGAAAGATTTTAAGCAAAAGAGTCAAAGAGTGCCCAGCATTTGGTAGGTCTTCATGAAATGCTTGTTGAGTGAACAGAGTCAAGCTGTGGTTTACAAGCTCTGGAGAATGGACTTCCGGGTAGCATCGTTCTCTTCTCACCTCATGAGGACATAGTGAGAAGGCAGTTTTCTACAGGCCAGGAAGAGTTCTCACTGATGAACCAAACTGACCAGCGCCAAATTGATCTTGGACCTCCAGCTCCCAGAACTGTGAGAAATAAGTTCCTGTTGTTTAAGCTCTTCAGTCTCTGGTATTTTGTTATGACAGCCTGAGCTGTTTGGCAGATTTCAGCTACTTCAACTGCCCTAACTTCTGATTTCTGTCTCCTCTGCTCAGGGGGACTACTGTACCCTGCTTATAAGTTAGGTGGGGTCCTGATCACCTGTGTAGCTCCTCTCAGCCCTCTCTCTAACCTTTGAATTCTGGCTATAGTACTACTCTTACCTGAATCACCCAGAACCCTAAAACTACCCCTGATGTGGCAAAATAATCTAGAAGGATATTTTCTCAAATAGACAAGTCAGTGAAGAACAGCTGAGTTCAAGGAAAGAGAAAAACAGTCAATTGTGATGGTTGTAGCATCATTAATACTGAGACCTGTATTCATATAATACTTTATTTTAAATCTAGCTGTATATCAGAATCACCTGAGCAGCATTAAACATGTATAATATCTAGTGATTTTTGCTTCAGTGTGTACTTTTCAAGGCACTTGTCCAAATTAGTATATGAGTCTTGAACATACACAGTTGGGAATCCACTGGTTATTCTCCCTTTGCCTCCATTCCCCAGATCTATTCTCTGTCCCCTGCTGCCCTGTCCTGTACCCTGGGAGGCAGACCCCTGCAGCCTTCTTCTCATGGATCTGCTCATGGATGCAGAGTTCTCTCAACTCTTTGGTTAGAGATCAGAGAGCCCAGTGTCTCATTCAAGGATCCTCCCCCATGGTTCTGGTTTTGATAAGTGACCATTCCATGTATGGTTACAGCCAATAGTTTGCTGTTACTCGCTTGTTAAATGCTCAGTAATTTTGTGAGCTAGTTGTTAAACATAGCCAGTTTTTAAAATAGGTAAATTTATAGGAAATACATGGCATTAAAAATATTAAATACTCAAAACCCATTATTTCTTAATTATGGATGCTCTTGAAGTTGTTCTTGTTGTTTTTCAGTCACTAAGTCGAGTCCAACTCTTTGCAACCTCTTGAACTGCAGGGGGACCAGGATCCCCTGCTACGCTTCCGCATCCTTCACTATCTCCAACTCCATATCCATTGAGTTGGTGATGCTATCTAACCATCTCATCCTCTGCCACATTCTTCTCCTGTCCTCAATCTTTCCCAGCATGAGGGTTTTTTCCCAATGAGTCAAGTATTAGAGCTTCAGCTTCAGCAACAGTCCTTCTAATGAATATTCAGGGTTGGTTAACTTAAATATTGACTGGTTTGATCTCCTCACCATCCAAAGGACTCTCAAGAGTCTACTTACAACTACTGTGTTCCTGTGTTAGAAATCCTAGGTAAAGGTGTGTATTCTGCATCTCCTCCTAACTCCACATTCACTGACGTTACTTCGGTAGCTTGAAATTGACTATGGCAGGAGGATTTATGCCATGAAAATCAGCAAATATTACAAATAGGTTTTTTTTTTTTTTTTCTCCCTGAAAAGTGGGTTGTTAAACATACTTCCTGTATGTTAAACATACAGGAAGCATACCACTAGGCACAGTTCCTGGAGCCTGCTCCCCTTCCACCACTCCAGGGCTCACCATACTCTGGTTATATTGTGCCCTTCCCTAGGATGACGACAGCTTCCTATCATTTGCTAACGCCTGGGTTCTTGCTGGTTCTCTTACCTCTGATCTGACCACCTCTCTCAGAATACTACCACTACTAAGTCACTTCAGTCGTGTCCGACTCTGTGCAACCCCATGGACTGCAGCCTTCCAAGCTTCTCTGTCTATGGGATTCGCCAGGCAAGAACACTGGAGTGGGTTGCCATTTCCTTCTCCAATGCATGAAAGTGGAAAGTGAAAGTGAAGTCGCTCAGTTGTGTCCGACTTTTAGCGACCCCATGGACTACAGCCTACCAGGCTCCTCTATCCATGGGATTTTCCAGGCAACAGTACAGGAGTGGGGTGCCATTGCCTTCTCCCTCTCTCAGAATAGTCCCTTTATTACAATCACTTCAGCTAGACCCTTTTGAATGTATCATCTATCTCCTGCTGGATCCCTTACTGAAATGGGAATCATTGCCAGAGACCAGTATTTCCAAAAGAGCAATTGACAGAAGATGGATACTGTAAAATAGGAATAATTTTTACATTAAAAAAAGATTCATTGGTCCAATAAATTATGAAGTACAGGGTCTAACAAAATTAGAATGTTACCTTACTGTGGGACTTTTCAGAGACTTCAATAAACCTAATTCATATTGTGAATAAGCCTTCAACTCGCTTAGCTGTTTTTTTCTAAAAATCATCTTTTGCAAGCAGTTTTCCAAGAAACAGTTCATGGAGTCAGCTTTTGAAATCCAGCATGTGGACCTACATTGGAAATTCACCCAAAAGGAAAAATTCTTTATTAGGTGTCGTAGTATGTTTTTATTTTTTAAACTAATTGTGCTGATAGTTTCTGCCATTTTTAGAAATATATACCAACATCTCTTTTATCCACTGACTTTGAAGTCCTATACACATAAATTTGCATTTTAAATGTCTGAAGATTATCCCTGTAAGCAGTGGATGGAAATCAATTTAAAACATTTTGGATGGAAATATTTTCAATGCATGTTTGATGACTACTTGAAACATTTCTCAATGTGGTTTGAAGGTCAGTAGCCGTTGATTTACCTCTACATTTAATAGCTTCAAACTATGGGTCTTGTATTTTCATGCATGTTTTTATGTTTTAGGTATTTTGTATTATTTCACTCTGTGGCAGGTTGTCAACCTATCTTTTCGACAATTGTCAAATTATCTAATTCTAGCTTCTAACTCTTGCTTCTAATCTTCTCTAACAAGGGAATCCAGATAACCAAGCTGGTTAGAATTGTGTGCACAGTCATGACAGAAGCTTGATCTTATATTCTAGTTTGATAAGGTTACCAGATAAATAGCTTCCATATAAGAGGCATGATATATCAAAATCAACCCAAATTTAATCTAAACTACATTTGAGTCTGTTTACCTGTTATAAATATGTAAAGTAAGTTTTAAATGTAAGATAACAAACCCCTGTAAACAGAATATGTTTATTAAAAAATGATCCCTTTGGTGTAAACTTTTCGTTTTCACAAAATACCATTTAGAGCACAGTGAACTCTTGATTATGTGGTGAAACGAAGTCTATTTTCTTAACAACAATTTTGTGAGTTTCATGTCAGACAAATTAATTCTGAAGGGAAAAATAAATGTTCACTTTCTGACTTTTTTTTTTTGGACTGGCTTTTAAATCCAGAATTGAAAACATCTCTGTGGAATGACAGCTCAGAGAACCCAAACATCTAAGGCATGAGAACTCAAAAATCACAAGAGAAACCCCCAGGAGCTCTGAGAAGGCGCCCGCCTGAGGCAACACACTTACATAAGCTTCCATTATGCATGAAGTTACTGAGGATCTTTGCAATGGCTCATGGGAGACCTATTTACAGGGATTTTGTTACAGACGCTAACCACATTTTGAGTCAGACAGAGTGGTGTCTGATGTTAAATAAATAAATAAAAATGTCCTCACGAAAAAACGTCTCTTCTAGTCAGGAGCCATCATTGGTGTGATTCATGACCTTGAAGCTGTGTTTAGATTTGATGGCAGATGATCATCAGACCAGCTCAAGAGCTGATTATGGTCATCAGTTTCCAGAAAGGTGTTATTTTTTGGTTAATGCTGGGAATGTGTGAGGCACCAATGAGCATATACACAGATATTTATTTATTTTAAATATACTCTGTTTGAGAAGAATTTTTAAATATTTTCAATCGTTTCATAGAGAATGCTTCCTTACAAGCTGATGGTTACCTTCTCCTGAAAGCAATCTAATTTAGACCAAACCCAAAGAAAACTGAGTTAAAGCTGGCCGGGATGGTGGTCATAATAGTTATAATGACCACTCACATTTGTCAAGTTTGTCTTATGAGCTGTGTACGAGGTACTTCATTCATATTCATAATCCTCAGTACCACTGTATATTAGCCCCATTTTACAGATGGACAAACTGACACTTAGAGAGGCTAATCAATGTACCCACATGTATACATCAGGGAAGTAGTGGATCTGGGATTCAAACATCAGGTCTTTTGGACTATTTTGCTCCTTTGAGTTGCTACACCACCCTTATGGCAGAAAGTGAAGAGGAACTAAAAAGCCTCTTGATGAAGGTGAAAGTGGAGAGTGAAAAAGTTGGCTTAAAGCTCAACATTCAGGAAACGAAGATCATGGCATCCGGTCCCATCACTTCATGGGAAATAGATGGGGAAACAGTGGAAACAGTGTCAGACTTTATTTTTCTGGGCTCCAAAATCACTACAGATGGTGACTGCAGCCATGAAATTAAAAGACGCTTACTCCTTGGAAGGAAAGTTATGACCAACCTAGATAGCATATTCAAAAGCAGAGACATTACTTTGCCAACAAAGGTCCGTCTAGTCAAGGCTATGGTTTTTCCTGTGGTCATGTGTGGATGTGAGAGTTGGACTGTGAAGAAGGCTGAGTACCGAAGAATTGATGCTTTTGAACTGTGGTGTTGGAGAAGACTCTTGAGAGTCCCTTGGACTGCAAGGAAATCCAACCAGTCCATTCTGAAGGAGATCAGCCCTGGGAT
>NW_011495020.1:6261379-6271153 GCF_000754665.1 Bison bison bison
AACTCCAGTACTTTGGCCACCTCATGCGAAGAGCTGACTCATTGGAAAAGACTCTGATGCTGGGAGGGATTGGAGGCAAGAGGAGAAGGGGACGACAGAGGATGAGATGGCTGGATGGCATCACTGACTCGATGGACATAAGTCTGAGTGAACTCTGGGAGATGGTGATGGACAGGGAGTCCTGGTGTGCTGCGATTCATGGGGTCGCAAATAGTTGGACACGACTGAGCAACTGATCTGATCTGATCTGATCTGAACCAGCCCTTCCTCTCCATCACCCAGTTGACTCATAGATTCAAGTACTTAACACCTCAGCTCTGGGATATAGCCACAGTCCCTTCCCTGGCTTCTCCTTAGCTGGCTTTCCCATCTATGATCTGATAGCCATATTGTGTCTGTCCTTACCTCCCTTAAGTTTAATTTTCCTTCATTAAGACCCCATACTCTGCAGGACAGAGCCTGTCCTCTTTAGCCTGATACTCAAAGACTTTAGCTATCTTCCCCAGCCTAAAGCACTTGACTTCCTCATCCACCACCTTAGATTCATCCTATTGGTACCATTTTCTCTCCCTCCAATATCTTCTGCCATGTCTCCATATTTAAATTTTATCTACCCTTCATGGCCCAGCAGTAGTGACATCTCCTCCATGAAACCTCCCCCAGCCCTCCAGCTGGAAACGATATTTTCCTCCTGTGAATTCCTGTGACAGTCTATAAATACCTCTCTTGTGGACTTTATCACTAACCAGAGTACTAATTTTTAATGTTCAATTCTTATCGTAATATACTCTAGGCACCCATGCTGTCTTGATTACCACAGAAATCTCACCCTCGTTTTAAGCATGTCGTAAACACTTAATAGGGCTTCCCTAGTGCTTCAGATGGTAAAGAATCTACCTACCATGCAGGAGACCTGGGTTCGATTCCTGGATTGGGAAGATCCCCTGGAGAAGGGAATGGCTGCCCCCTCTAATATTCTCGCGTGGAGAATTCCATGGATAGAAGAGCCTGGTGGGCTACAGTCCATGGATGAAAATATACTTTTTTTTTTTCTAATTAGCCTATCTTTTTATTGAAATATACATTCAGAAAAGAAAGAAAGATATGTTCAGAACAATGAACTATTTCAAAGTGAACATACCTATTAAACCATGACCCAGGTCAAGAAATTGAACATTAAATGCTCCTTCATGATCCCTCCTCATTTCTCTTCCAAATCATTAACTTCTTTTTCTTCCCCAAAGTTAGCCCATGTTATAACTTCTAATGCCACAAATTAGTTTGACTTTAAAATTTTTACGTAATGTAACCATACACATGTGTTCTTTGGTGTCAGGCTTCTTTGATTCAATAGTATGTTTGTGGGATTTATCCAAGTAGTTGTATGTGGCTGTAGTTTGTTTTTTGTTGTTGCTGAATAGTATTACACTTTTGTTCATTTATTTGTTCTGCCATTGATGGGCATCTGAGTTGAGATATTGGGTTTTGATGAACCTTCCAGCTTAGGACAATTACAAGTAATGCTGCTATGAACATTTTTCTATGATGTTTGCATTTTAGTAATGATTACGGTATTGAATTTAAGACAATCCAAATTGATTTCAGGATAAATTGTAATATATATGAGTGGTTAAAATGTTTCTAATTTTGTGTTAGACAATGAACAGTATTAGTGTAAGTGGAAGGATTACTGAAATAGAAATCCAATCAAAATAGTTTTAAATACCAAGGCATCTGGGAGTTAGCTAAGCCTGAATGCCTGTGAGGTAATATTGATGATAGAGGGAAGCCAGAACTGCTTGAAATCCATGTTCAGTGTGGCAAACTATAGCTGCATGCCATTCAGTACACTTCAAGCTGAAATCCCACTCAAAGCCAAACCATCCATTGTTTTAATTGCCTCCTATTCACCTCACTGGTGAGGAGGGATTCCTGCCCTAGGGTTGCGGGCATGGCCAGACACAGAGCACCCAACAGCAGGCCAGTGAGATCAGCCACCTACCTTCACAGCCTGGGAAAGAGGACACCCACCCCAGGGGATAGTGCACAGGGGCTTAACCTCAGGAACAGGGCGAACAACCAGGACTGTGAGGCAAGCTTCATTGTATCAAGAGGGTGAGATGACCTCTGGTTCCCATGGGAGGATGTGATTGGCTTGTTTGAATAATTCTCTGGCCTGAAAGGGAACTGAAACCCACTACCCAAGGAAAGTGGGAACTGCACCTGGTTCCCTTGATAACGAGGGTTGTTTGACTAGAGAACCTCATTTGCTGAAGACGGGGGATGGAGACTTGCAGGGAGGCTGTTCAAAGCCCTCCTTATCGCTCCAGATGTCAAGGCAGAACATAATATCGGACCTTGGTATTCTGCTTTCTACTGTCTATATGCATAAGGACACAGGTTCCATCAAAATTGAGGACAGGATTCAGGATGTGACCAAATTCAGCAGCTATTTATGAAATGCCGCTTCTGGAGATTCCAAAGAGATTTTTAAGGGTAATTTAAATTAAAATATTTTTCAATGCTTTACATTCTTGCCATTACAAGGTTTGTCTAAATGATTTGCTACCTCCCTTCCACCCACCATCTAGAGTCCAGGCAAGTCCTAGATGCATGAAATAGAGCTAACTTTAATTTTGGAGAATGGTGGGCATGAGAGAGAGAGAATGTAATGTATACATTTGAAGTTGAATTTGGTATATATGTTATGCCCCATTACAGGGGCTTTTTCTCGTAATAATTACCATTTTATGTCTTTGCCTTTGATCTTAGACATGATCAGGAAGCTACTTGAGGGCAGAAATCAAATCTTATTTGTCTTTCTAATATTTCAGGACCTAGGAGAATGTTTCTGGTTTGAAAAGGAATGTCAGTTCAGCATCTAGGTCAAGAATAGTTCAGGGAGATGCTTGTAAATGCTATGTTGTATGTAAATGGTGATGATATAACTTCAAGGATCCAGCATGGCCCATGGATCAGCATCGCTGGCATCCCCAGCAGCACTGGAGCAAGTTAGAATGCAGACTCTCTTCTGGACGCCTCCCATCCTACTGACTCAGAAAACCCCTGGGAGATTAATACTCTCACTAAATTTTGAGAAGCACGGGTAGAGAAGACCATCCTCCCAGCATATGAAACCTTGTCATCAGGACAGCTACCATCATGAGTTAGGAAGTTTATGGAAAATAAGATGGTGCTGAGGAAATTGACATGTACTTTCCCTCACCCCCTCCACCCTACTCTGATGTAATTGAAAACAAATTAAAGAAGACCCAAAGATTTCATCAGACTATGCATTAAATTTCTTCCTTTAAATGAAAAAAAAAAAAGGCTTGGGAAAGGGAAACAAGAAAAAAAAAAGAGTTATGAAGAAACAGTCTGGGTCCTCTCGTGTTAGGATGCAATCCTGCCTTCGAATGTCCCCATGCCTGGGACTTGATCCTTGTAAAATGAAGAAATCTTGACAAACTCCCTTCCCATTGCTGTTTGCTTTCTTCTTCAAGCCTCACTTTTATTGTTTTGTTTTGATTTTCCTAATGTCTGGCTCCAAGATGTTTGGGGCCTGACTAGAAAGTTTCTAACCAGAAACTTGCTGGGAGAACAAAATTGAGTAAGAAAATAAGAACTTGGAGCCTTTCCTGTTGGGGTAGGGAGGGTATGTCTAGAGGCTAGTCACAGGCTGCCTCTTTCTTTCCCAAAACTTGGTCTCCCAAGGCAGGAGTGCATCTCTGGATCATTGTGCTCAGGGTAAGATCACTACTTATAAAAGCACCATATGTTAGTGACAGTCTTGGAAAAACCCTCCGAGGTTTTATGCGCCAGCAAGCCCTCAAGTTTAGCTATTTGAGGAATAGATGTATATATTTTTGTCATGAGCATATCATCTTCACTACCACTTACCTAATACTTTTCTTTTAATCAGCAAACTGTTGAAAAACAAATCTAAATAAATTCATATACAAATTTGGATTTATTTATCAAATAAATTTAAAAGGGCACTTTTATTAGAACCATGAAGAGAAACTAAGTATCACTTTTATAATTGAAATAATATAGTAAGAAAGTATTGCAAATGAAAAACTAAATGTCATTAAAATGACATTTTAACTGAAAGGGGTCTAGGCTCTGAGCCTGGAGTCTGTTCAGCCTTAGTTCAGAAAGCAGACTGGTTCTTGTCTTTGTGGATCTTAGATTTTAGTAGGGAAGGGAGACAGGCAATAACAAATTAAAGTATACAGTAGTGTTGGGCAGAGATCAGTGCTATGAGGGGGTATATGAGACAAGACACCTGAAAACACCCACCACAGCACCCAGCACGATAGTGATCAATAGTGTTTCCTGTACCATCTTCAGGGCTTTAAATATTTACCTCCTGTAACCCCTAAACAACCCTGGGATATGGATATTACTATGTACAACTTACAGATATTAAAATTGAGACCCTGAAGAGTTAAATAATTCGAGGAGTCCTACTGCTTTATGAGGAGCTGCCTGGTGGCTCAGATGGTAAAGAACTCGCCTGCAATGCAGGAGACCTGGGTCCAGCCCCTGGGTCAAGAAGATGCCCTGGAGAAGGGAATGGCTACCCACTCCAGTACTCTTGCCTGGAGAACTCTGTGGACACAGATGCCTGGAGGGCTAAAGTCTATGGGGTCGTAATGAGCCTATGGGTTGCAAAGACACGACTGAGCGACTAATACGCACTGCTAATAAAGGTCATAGTTAGTGCTTGAGACTTCTTTTGAAGGCACAACTTTTCCAATTGCTCAATTAGTCAATCATTTCTACCCCCAGGGGGCCTCAGCGAAGCCTTAGTCATGACTGTGGTACATATACCTGAACCATGCTCGAATTCACCATTTCATTCTGTTATCATTTGTGTTCATTTTCCATGGGAATCTGTGCTGTTAGAAAATCCTGGGGTATTTGCTTCAGTACATCACAGCCTTGAATATCAGGAAGGATTTTTCCTGTTTTTAATACACATGATAGTAAAGTTCAGCTTTAATGAAGCCACCACTATTATCCTTTCAAGTGACACTGCATCAAAATAATTCCATTCAGACCGTTGGATGAGAAAATAAACAGATCTTGTCCTTCATCCACTTGGAGAAGCCTTTGATTCAGACCTTGCTTTAGGAAATTATGAAGAATTTGTGTGCTGAGGGACCGGGGAAGTCTGCCTCCCTAGAAAAGAAGGTTTAGGGTCAAAACCAAGTGATTCTAAGGCAATTTGCGTATTCATCCATCCATTCCTTTAATTCAGGAGTCAGCAGGCTAAATTCAGCTCTGTACCTGGTTTTGTAAATGAAGTTCTATTGGAACGCTGCTTTGCCCTCTTGTGTGAGTGTGAGTGTGTGTGTGTGTGAGAGAGAGACCTATGGCTGCTTTCTTGATACATTAGCAGAGCTGAGTAATTGCAAGAGAGACTTTAATTTTGCAAAGCCAAAAATATTTATTCTCTGGCCCTTTACAGAAAATGTTTGCTGATCCTTGATTTAATTAATTGTTCAGAAAATCTCTCTTAAACACTTGCATGAGTCATGCATCATACTAGGTAATGATGACACAGAAATGGATCAGAGAGAATTCTTGCCTATGAAACCAACAGTCAAGTGCAGCATCTGGGGTTAACTATGGGAAAAGACTCTTAATCCTGTGGAAAATTTTAGATAAGGCTTGAAAGACAGGAGGAGCAAGGTCATGGTGGGGAGTGGGGGAGTTATAGACCTCAAAGATTTTGAGCTTAATAACTGTGATGAGGAGTCACTGAAATATTTTAAGCAGATTTGTCAGATTTGCATTTTAGGTGGTGCTGGGTGGCAATGTGAAGAACTGCTTTATTTGCTATGTGACGTTTTAAGATAACTGGTTGTGTGGGGTACATTGTTATTCGGCATCCCTCCCTACCCTCAACCGTACTCTTGGGACTATTTGGAATATAATACAAACACTCAACACTTACTACAAACACAGCGGACTCATTGGAAAAGACCCTGATGGTGGAAAAGTTTGAAGGCAAAAGGAGAAGAGGGCAGCAGAGGATGAGACGGTTGGATGGCATCACCCACTCAATGGACATGAACTTGGGCAGACTCCAGGAGATAGCGAGGGGCAGGGAGGCCTAGTGTGTTGCGGTCCATGGGGTCGCAAAGAGTCAGGCGCAACTTAGCGACTGGACAACAACAACAGACACTTAAACAGGATTATATTAAAGAAGTTTGATTAACACAAGTGACTGTATAACATTTACATGAAACTAAAGTTTTTGGACTACATCAGACACTGAGAATTCTTCAGTAAACAATCTAAGCCAAAACCTTTCCTCTCGCCCTTTCTGCCTGCTGTTGATGAGCAGAGTTCTGGGGTGGGGCACCTGCTGCTTTTCTACCATTCGTCCGGCAGAGTCATTGAGTTAGCCAGGAAATCCACTGAACCCCTTTATCCACTTCTGTTTGCACCTATTTCATTCTCTACTCTCTGACTTCCCAAAAGACAGGAGCCATCAGAAATTGCAGTCTGCCTACCTACCCACCATCTCCCCAAGGCTCTCTTCACACGAAGCCTGTCTGCTAAGACCAGAAGATCAGGAGCATATTAATCTTTGCTGGTGCTAACTTTCTAATCTGGGGGCGTTCCACATTGCCAGAGTCACTTACTAAACACATGGGCTCCTCTTTCACCTCACAGTCCAAGGTTGCCACCTGCCCTCTTGGGCCTGTAACCCCTGGCCCAGTCCATAGCAAGACCAGAAATGAGGAGACCAGTTATGAGTCTATTGCAATCGTCTGGATGAAAACTCCCGAGATGCTGAACTAAGGCAGAGGCTAGATGGAGACGAGAGAAGGTAGGACTCAAGAAATAAATGAGGTACAGGATTGACAAGACTTGCTGGGCAGTTGAATCTAAGGGTGAGAAATAACTTTCATGGTTCTAACTTGAGTGCTGAAAATAGTAGAGCCATTCCAAGAAACAGAAAATACAGAAATAAAATCAGGTCTTAGGTGAAGATATAGTGTTGAATTTTGAATATGTTCTTTGAGCTATCTATGTGTATCCAAGTAGAGAGTCTAATTAGATACATGAGTCAATCTAGTGAGAGGTCATGGCTTGAGATGTAAATTTAGGACTTGTAGTGCATAAGAGATAGTTAAAATTATGAAAGTGAGTGAGAACACCCATGGGAAGAAGAGGAGGGAAAAATAGCCAGAAAATGAGAGAACTCTCGTGAACTAAAGTGCTTATGGAGAACACAAAGAATGAAATGCTCATAAAATGCTAAAGAAGAATGGTCTCAAAGTGAATAGATCTGAGGTAAATTACATAAAATTTATTCATTGTGGAATAATATTCCTTTTAATTCATAGGATTGATGTGAATAAAATGGAAAAGTGGTTTATAAACTGTAAAACATCCTATAGGATACTACTACAAGTTTGCAATTTGCTTTTATGTATTCTGTGTTTTATATCTGGGCCGCTAAGAGTCGGACACAACTGAGCGACTTCACTTTCACTTTTTACTTTCATGCATTGGAGAAGGAAATGGCAATCCACTCCAGTGTCTTGCCTGGAGAATCCCAGGGACAGGGGAGCCTGGTGGGCTGCCGTCTATGGGGTCGCACAGAGTCGGACACGACTGAGGTGACTTAGCAGCAGCATGTACATATAACTATCATTAAATATGTAAATATATGTACATAAAGAATGGTGATTGAAGCCATGAAATTAAAAGATGTTTGCTCCTTAGAAGAAAAGCTGTGATCAACCTAGACAGCATGTTAAAAAGTAGAGCCATTACTTTGCCTACAAAGGTCCGTATAGTCAAAGCTATGGTTTTTCCCGTAGTCACGTATGGGTGTGAGAGCTGGACAATAAAAAAGGCTGAGTGCCAAAGAAGTGATGCCTTCAAACTGTAGTGTTGGAAAAGACTCTTGAGAGTCCCTTGGACAGCAAGGAGATCAAACTGATCAATCCTAAAGGAAATCAATCCTGAATAATCACTGGAAGGACTGATGCTGAAACTGAAGCTCCAGTACTTTGGACACCTGATGTGAAGAGGTGACTCATTGGAAAAGACACTGATGCAGGGAAAGATTGATGGCAGAAGGAGAAGGGGATGACAGAGGATGAGATGGTTGGATGCCCTCACTGAGTCAATGGACGTGAGTTTAAGCAAACTCCAGGATATGGTGAAGGACAAGGAAGTCTGGCATGCTGCAGTCCATGGGGTCACAAAGAGTCGGACACAACGCAGTGACTGAACTAAAGTGCTTATGGAGAACACAAAGAATGAAATGCAACAACACAGTGAAAAACACTGAAAACAGGCAGACAGCATTGGAGGGGTTTTGATTTTTAAATGAAGGAGCCACAGCGGATGAGACCTACATTTCTTCGGTTGTTCCTCTGAGAACACTCTGCATTCTATGAACTACAGGGTGGCTAGAATTCAAGCGGAAAACTACAATCTTATTGGTTTGAGGTGTCAGAAGATACAGTTTGGGACTGCAAGAATGACTAGAAACTGAGGGGGCAAATCTTGAAAAAGAAGTACCTGCAAAGAGGGTAAACTCTCAGGTCTGTTTACAAACTTTTCAAATGGACGGGTGATTTGGACACACGTGGAAGACGCCAAGGAGCTGAGTAAAACTCAAAGCCAGAAGTCTGTAAAAGCGGAGCAGAGGTTTAGCTGTTGTCCAAAATAGAGGAAACAGATGTTGAAGGGACTTGGTAGAAATCTCGAGATTTCTTTTTTCTTTTAAAACTTTTCTTGTGAAATATAGATTTACAGGAAATTGTAAAGACAAATGTCATGTACCCTTCACTCAGTTTCTCCCTGTGGTCACATTTTATATAACTCTAGTATAATGTCAAAACCAGAGGATTGACATGAGTACAATACGTGTGCAGTTCCATACCATTGGATTCAGTTCAGTTAGTTCAGTTCAGTGGCTCAGTTGTGTCCGACCCCGTGGACACACCAAGCCAGGCCTCCCTGTCCATCACCAACTCCCGGAGTTTACTCAAACTCATGTCCATTGAGTTGGTGATGCCATCCAACCATCTCATTTTCTGTTGTCCCCTTCTCCTCCTGCCCTCAATCTTCCCCAGCATCAGGGTCTTTTCAAATGAGTCAGCTCTTTGTATCAGGTGGCCAAAGTACTGGAGTTTCAGCTTCAACGTCAGTCCTTCCAGTGAATATTCAGGACTGATTTCCTTTAGGATGGACTGGTTGGATCTCCTTGTGGTCCAAGCGACTCTCCAATACCACAGTTCAAAAGCATCACTTCCTCGGTGCTCAGCTTTCTTTATAGTCCCACTCTCACACCCATACATGACTACTGGAAAAACCATAGCTTTGACTAGATGGACCTTTGTTGGCAAAGTAAGGTCTCTGCTTTTTAATATGCTTTCTAGGTTGGTCAGGAGAAGGCTATGGCAACCCACTCCAGTACTCTTGCCTGGAGAATCCCATAGACAGAGGAGCCTGGTAGGCTATAGTCCATGGGGTCACTAAAAGTCGGACAGGACTGAGCGACTTCACTGTCAATTTTCACTTTCATGCATTGGAGAAGGAAATGGCAACCCACTCCAGTGTTCTTGCCTGGAGAATCCCAGGCACAGGGGAGCCTGGTGGGCTGCCGTCTATGGGGTCGCACAGAGTCGGACACGACTGACGCGACTTAGCAGCAGCAGCAGCAGCAGCAGCAGGTTGGTCATAACTTTTCTTCCAAGGAGTAAGCATCTTTTAATTTCATGGCTGCAGTCACCA
>NW_011495020.1:6271253-6309522 GCF_000754665.1 Bison bison bison
GAGGAGCCTGGTGGGCTGCCATCTATGGGGTTGCACAGAGTCGGACACGACTGACGCGACTTAGCAGCAGCAGCAGCAGCAGCAGCAGGTTGGTCATAACTTTTCTTCCAAGGAGTAAGCGTCTTTTAATTTCATGGTTGCAGTCACCATCTGCAGTGATTTTGGAGCCTCTCTAAAAAAGTTTGTCACTGTTACCACTGTTTCCCCATCTATTTGCCATGAAGTGCTGGGACCAGATGCTATGATCTTAGTTTTCTGAATGTTGAGTTTTAAACCAACATTTTCCCTCTCCTCTTTCACTTTCATCAAGAGCCTCTTTAGTTCTTCTTTTTCTTTCTGCCATAAGTATTGTGTCATCTGCATATCTGAGGTTATTAATATTTCTCCTGGAAATCTTGATTCCAGCTTGTGCTTCATCCAGCCCAGCGTTTCTCATGATGTACTCTGCATATACATTAAATAAGCAGGGTAACAATATACAGCCTTGACGTACTCCTTTTCCTATTTGGAACCAGTCTGTTGTTCCATGTCCAGTTCTAACTGTTGCTTCCTGATCTGCATACAGATTTCTCAAGAGGCAGGTCAGATGGTGTGGTATTCCCATCTCTTTCATAATTTTCCACAGTTTGTTGTGATCCACACAGTCAAAGGCTTTGGCATAGTCAATAAAGCAGAAGTAGATGTTTTTCTGGAGAAGGCAATGGCACCCCACTCCAGTACTCTTGCCTGGAAAATCCCATGGACAGAGGAGCCTGGTAGGCTGCAGTCCATGGGGTCGCTAAGAGTCGGACACGACTGAAGCGACTTAGCAGCAGCAGCAGCAGCAGATGTTTTTCTGGAACTCTCTTGCTTTTTTGATTATCCAACGGATGTTGGCAATTTGATCTCTGGTTCCTCTGCTTTTTCTAAAACCAGTTGAACGTCTGGAAGTTCACAGTTCATGTACAGTTGAAGCCTAGCTTGGAGAATTTTGAGCATTACTTTACTAACGTGTGAGATGAGTGCAATTGTGCGGTAGTTTGAGCATTATGTGGCATTGCTTTTTGGGGGGGTTGGAATGAAAACTGACCTTTTCCAGTCCTGTGGCCACTGCTGAGTTTTCCAAATTTGATATTGAGAGCAGCACTTTCACAGCATCATCTTTTAGGATTTGAAATAGTTCAATTGGAATTCCATCACTTCCACTAGCTTTGTTCATAGTGATGCTTCCTAAGGCCCACTTGCCTTCACATTCCAGGTTGTCTGGCTCTAGGTGAGTGATCACACTATCATGATTATCTGGGTCATGAAGATCTTTTTTGTACAGTTCTTCTGTGTATTCTTGCCACATCTTCTTAATATCTTCTGCTTCTGTTAGGTCCATACCATTTCTGTCCTTTATCGAGCCCATGTTTGCATGAAACAAACATGGTATCCTTGGTATCTCTAATTTTCTTTCTTTCTTTTTTTTTAAAATATTTATTCATTTATTTGGCTGCACCAGGTCTTAGTTGCAGCATGTGGGATCTAGTTCCCTGACTAGGGAACGAACGTGGGACCCCCCGCATTGGGAGCTGGGAGTCTTAACCACTGGACCAGCAGGGAAGTCCCAGTATCTCTAATTTTCTTGAAGAGATCTCTAGTCCTTCCCATTCTATTGTTTTCCTCTATTTCTTTGCACTGATCACTGAGGAAGGCTTTCTTATCTCTCCTTGCTATTCTTTGGAACTCTGCATTCAAATGGGTGTGTCTTTCCTTTTCTCCTTTGCTTTTCACTTCTCTTCTTTTCACAGCTATTTGTAAGGCCTCCTCAGACAGCCATTTTGCTTTTTTGCATTTCCTTTTCTTGGGGGTGGTCTTGATCCCTGTCTCCTGTACAATGTCACGAACCTCCATCCATAGTTCATCAGGCACTCTGTCTATCAGATCTAGTCCCTTAAATCTATTTCTCACTTCCACTCTATAATCATAAGGGATTTGATTTACGTCATACCTGAATGGTCTAGTGGTTTTCCCTACTTTCTTCAATTTAAGTCTGAATTTGATGATAAGGAATTCATGATCTGAGCCACAGTCAGCTCCTGGTCTTGTTTTTGCTGACTCTATAGAGCTTCTCCATCTTTGGCTGCAAAGAATATAATCAATCTGATTTTGGTGTTGACCATCTGGTGATGTCCATGTGTAGAGTCTTCTCTTGTGTTGTTGGCAGAGGGTGTTTGCTATGACCAGTGCATTTTCTTGGCAAAACTCTGTTAGCCTCTGCCCTGCTTCATTCTGTATTGTATTACATTTATTGTATTACATGTTACTGAATTAATTATTCAATTAATTATTCATTTATTATATTGAATTAATTAAATTCAAGTAATCAGTACTTCCTTTATAGTCATGCCCACCCACTCTTCTCTCCACCATGACCTCTAAACTCTGACAATAACTAGTGTATTCTCAATCTCCATAATTTTGTCATTATGAGAAGATTGTATATATGGAGTCGTACAGTAAATAATCTTTTGATACTGGCTTTTTATTTCACTCAGCATAATGCTCTTGAAATCCATGTAAGTCATATCAATAGTTTCAGTATTTGCTCTTTGTTGCTGAGTAGTATTCCATAAGGGCTTCCCAGGCGGTGCTAGTGGTAAAGTACCCCCCTGCCAATGCTGGAGATGTGAGAGATGAGGCTTCGATCCCTGGGTCAGGAAGATCCCTTGGAGGAGTGCATGGAAACCCACTCCAATATTCTTACCTGGAGAATCACATAGACAGAGGAGCCTGGCCTGCTATAGTTCATAGGATTGCAAAGAGTCGGGCATGACTTAAGTGACTTGGCACAGCACAGCACAGTATCCCATGACATGGATACAATAGTTTATTTAGCCATTCATCTAATGAAGGGCATTTTGCTTTTTTCCAGGTTTGTTTATGACAAGTAAAGCAGCTATGATCTTTTGTGTACACATAAATTTTCATTTATCTGTAGTAAATGTCCAGGAGTGCAAATACTGGGTAAGATTTCCTTTCAACATAGGAAATCTTACCCAGTATTTGCACTATTTGCTGACTCTATTGTGCTAGACCCTCTTGTGGCTCCCCAGAACTATTGAATCAGATCTCTGGGAAATCTTCTCTCAGAAAGTATGACTTATGCTATGTTAACAAATTAACCCCCAGGCCCCTGTGGCTTAAACACAGTACAGTGTTATTCTTATTCACACTATGTGTTTATCTTGGGTCACGGAGGGTTCTGCTCAGGTTGACAGATGCTCCTCCATTTTGTATCTGAAATATGCAGATGAGACCCTGATCACTGTAGTGAGGACACGAAAGGCTGGAGAAGCATGCCGATGGACTAACGCACTTCTGGTCACGTTTGGCCAGAGCTAGTCAAATGGCTCTATTTAACTGCAAGAGGATGCAGAAGTACAATCTCCCAAGTTCTCAGCAGGAGAGAAGTGGACATGGGTGAACTCCACTGGTGTCCACCTTGTAGCCTCACAACTTCTTCCTTTCTCCTGAAGATAGCATCTTAGTATCAACTGAAAAGCAACATTCCCAGAGACACACATGACAACAGAGTTGTTCCAAAACCAAACAGGTTATGTATGTTCTTGATGGCATTCCTCAGAGGGCACTTTGGCTCAATAGTTTTCCAAGATTTCCCAAGTCTCCTGTTTTTCCCCTTCTTTAAGTCATTAAATAAAGATTCCAGTCTAATGCTAGTAGTCCAATGGCTGTGTAAACAAACAGGGCCTCAACTTCACAGGGTTCTGCTTATATAGACCATGATTGCTTAGGAGTTCAGGTCTTGGGAGCTGATCAAGACATTGCATTTTAGGTTCATTTTAATTCTATTCATGCTTCTCTCACCTCTCAGTCTATTTTATTTTACTTCTTCCCTATATGTCAATATAGGCAAAGAATCTATACCATTTCTCCTTTAGCAGTGGGGACAGTGTGGTCCTAGAATTTAAGATTTTGGCTTCCAGTTGCACTAACCAAATGGCAATTCTAGAAATTCAAAGAAAATGCAAATTTGTGACCTGGAGCAGACCATCTGGCTATGAAGTGGTGTTTGTTCTGTGTTGGTCAGAGTATGTCCCTGAGCACTTGTTCCCCAAGGTGCTTCTGGGAAAGGTGGTTGCAGAATTATATATGACTGAGATTCACTTCATAGAGACTGTGGTGAAAGAACCTATTAAAAGATCTGAAAAGCACCCAGAATAAAGCAAGATGGCATTCTTGAATTCAACAATTTGAGAGTTCTCTTGATCAGAGAACTCCGATCTTTTGGCATAAAACCTATGAACACACTGTGGGAAAATGTTCTCTGAAACACAGTCTAGAGAAGGTCACCTAGGAAAATTCACTACAATAATTCAGGGTCTCAGTTGACAGCACAGTGAGAGTAGAGTGGTCCTTTAGAAGCACCCTAGAAGTAGACTGTCTCTTATCAAGAAGCATATAAATCTCACGTGAAGTTTCTCATGTTTGGAATTTGCTGGGGGTGGTGGGCGGCAGAGAAAGGGTGTGAGCGGGGACGTTAGTAAAACAAAAATGGCCATTACTATTTGATGACTTTTGGGTAATGGGTACATGAGGCTTCTTTATACAATCCTCTGTTTCTGTGTTTGGAGAAGGCAATGGCACCCCACTCCAGTACTCTTGCCTGGAAAATCCCATGGACAGAGGAGCCTGGTGGGCTGCAGTCCACGGGGTCGCTAGGAGTCAGACATGACTGAGCGACTTCACTTTCACTTTTCACTTTCCTGCATTGGAGAAGGAAATGGCAACCCACTCCAGTGTTCTTGCCTGGAGAATCCCAGGGACTGGGGAGCCTGGTGGGCTGTCATCTCTGGGGTCGCACAGAGTCAGATATGACTGAAGCGACTTAGCAGCAGCAGCTTCTGTGTTTGAGATTTTTCTTTAAAAATATCTTTTAAAAGAAATATTTAAATCAGAATGCCTCCTGATTTGTTTATGATAGAAGTATAGCAAGAGTAAATGAATCATGTTCCAAGGTATGTTCTAAACACTTTACCTGCATTATGTCACTTACTCATATCACACCTGAGTGAGGAAGACATTCATTACTGTCTTCATTTTATAGACTGACAAAACAGAGGCTCAGAAGTGTAGACACTGCTTAGAATCACATAGCTGGTGAAAAAACAGAGGCAGAATGGGTATCCAGGTGTCTACAACTCCTGGGCTTGTACTCTTAACAAGAATGTAATATACTAGCTGCAAAGAAAATGAGATACTCATGTCCTCTGGCCAGCACAGCTTTTCCCTAAAGGCAAGCTGTGTGAGAAGTCAAATTATAATCAAGGTTGCTTGCCACATATGTAAAAAGAAAATTCATAGCCTCATAGCCAGACTCTCAGAGCTGGAATGGGGTTTAGCAGTCAAGTAGGTAGCATCTACCCAATGCAACCTCTCTGCTTCTTCAGTTGTCTGCACACAGGGGCATCAGCAAAAGTTTCTTCCCTTTTTTTTCACCACACTAAGTGTCTATCCAGGAAATGGAAACCAAACTTAGGACACCAATACTGCTCCAAATCTGTTAAGTAGTTTTAAAATCTTCTGATCCCAAGTTTCCCAGAGGGCAAACCACTATTTACATATGACTCTTCACTTTTTTTTCACTTTCGACTTTTTTTTTTCCAGTTAATTGCATGAATTAGAACAAAGCTTTCCTCTTAAACAAAAACAGTACCTTGGGCTTCTGTGATGGCTCAGTGGTAAAGAATCCGCCTGCCAATGTGAGCGACATGGGTTCAATCGCTGTTCCAGAAAGGTCCCATATGCCACCAAGCACCTGGGTGCCTACTCCATAACTACTGAACCTGTGCTCTAGAACCTGGGAATCACAACTATTGAGCCTGTGCATTGCAACTGCTGAAGCCTGCATGCCTTGGAGCCCTTGAGAGAGAGGCCACCACTGTGTGAAGCCCACACACAGCAACTAGAGAGAGTGGCTCCTTCTTTCCACAACTAGAGAAAAGCTCATGTGGCAGCAGAGACCCAGCACAGCCAATAAATAAATAAATAAAGCCTATTTTGCTGCACATCAAAAATGGCACAGCAACCATGCCCAGTCATTTTAACCTATGACCACTTTGCTAATTTCTGAGACATTTCCCCCCAAATTATTAACCTCATCATATCCCCTGAGCAATGAATGTGAAAGGACTATCGAAAATAAGTATACTGTTGCAATTTTCCCTTTAAATTGAAAGTGGAGAGAAAAATCACAAATGTTGCTTTTATGCTGGCATTGCGGATTTGCTAATAAATCATGGATCCTTAAATAGTCTTCCATAATCCAAACTGTATGGAAGGGGGATTGCATCTATAACCCAAAGAGAGGGATATTTTAAGGGTTGTTTTGTTAGTGGCAAAAGTTTTTTTGAGAAAAGCAAGCAAAAAAACCCCACAAACAAATAGCGTGTGTGCAAATTTCACTAGGTCAAACAACGTGTACTTGGGGCTTCCCGGGTGGTGCTAGTGGTGAAGAACCCGCCTGCCAATGCAGCAGACCTAAGAGATGCAGGTTCAATCCCTGGGTCAGGAAGATCCCCTGGAGGAGGGCATGGCAACCCATTCCAGTATTCTTACCTTGAGAATCCCCATAGACAGAGGAGCCTGGCAGGCTATAGTCCATAGAGTCTCAAAGAGTTAGACACGACCGAAGCGACTTAGCACACAAGGTGTACTTTGGATGGGAGAATAGAGTTTATTTTTGTAAACCTATATTGATTGGACTTGTCTTTTAAAACCCTGTGGCATTCCAGGAGGCCTCACCTGAGTCAAGCTTCCATTTATAAGCAAAGATCTTCCTGCATCAGTCATTGAAAATGAGGAAATATTTGTTTATGCACATCCATTTTCAACCTCAATGCTGTTTGTGAACAAAACAGAATACTAATTACTGTATTAACTGAATTTTATTGCAACAGGGCACAGAAAGTTGCAATCAAAGAGAGTCAAGAAACTCCAAATGTCAACAATTGCTACATATCTCTGAGCCAATCACTGCAAAGAATCTTGGAATACCTGCTAGAACTGATGAAGGCCAGGCCACGTGACTTTTCTTGTGGGATGGGAGGTGGAAGGAAACTCCACCCAAGCCATACAGACTAAGCACAATTGCTCTGGGATAGGAAGGACTCATTCTGTGAAGAAAAGATGCAAGAAGGGAAATCAGATGCCTATCATGGGGCCCAACCAGCGATAACAAAAAAAGACAGCTCTATATGCATACAGCTGGTGCTCAACAGAAGCAAACAAGCCATGTTCCCCCTGCTGCTTTGAGAGGGTATATTCTTAATCCCAAAATGCTATCACTGGGCAAAAGCATCTAGGGAAATGTTTGCTAAGAGTAAGGAGAATGAGAAAGAACAAGAATGCTTAGAATGGGGAAGGTGAAGAGAAAGTGGGTCTTCTGATTGGGGTGGGTGGTAGAGGCAGGAAATCATATATTCACCATTTCTCAGTGTTGTCAGAAAATTCTGCTTGTCTTTTGGTTGGATGACAAGACTGAGTTCTTTTACAAAGACTGACCCACTTGCTGCATTTAAGCTGTTTACATGCTCACTTCTTAATGTCACAAACTAGCCTTGGTGTTCAAGAAGCTTGTTTGCCACAGGGCAAAGCAAAGGCCAGGTAAGTAGTTTGAATATGAAGACAGCCAGGAATATAGAACTTCAAGCCTTTTGAAATTTGAAGATAAAACGGATTTTGTTTGCTTTCAAAATTCACTTCCATATTCTAGGCAGGTTTCTGGAAAAGAAACTAGTTGCCCCTACCTTTTACCAACAGTACAGAAAAGCATTTCTAAAAGAGCTGCTTGCAATTTAAGACAGAGCCATAATTTCATTTTTTCTCATGCTTTTCCATTTGACCTTGAGTCCTTCTTTCCCTCGAGGAAAATCTGAGGTTCCCGAAGAATCATGGCGTGTCTGCTATAGCTGTCCTTAGCCCTAGCCTTCTTCTCTCTAATCCACCAGCTCAGCTTTTTGCCTTTTTAGATAAAATGTGCCTCTGAGGGCTTTACTTCTTAAGAGATCCTCACTGGGAAGCCTTCAAGAATTTTCTTTGTGTGTCCAGTGTGTGTAGTGTGTGTGTTTGTGTCAACATGTTCTTACAAGGAAGATGATATTAATGAAAAATAAAGGCAACTCCTCGACCAGGCCAAAATCCAAGGCATCTTCCTTACCTACGACACTGAATATATAAGCCCTGCTTTGCATGCTAAAATTCTCACCTTGCTTCAAGCTAATGGCTGAGGGTACAAGCAACTTGCTTGGAAATTCAGGTCACAGACTGACATCCTAACTGTGGGAAATGACATATTCAATAGGGTAAGAATAAAATGCAGCCATCAGTGCAGCAGTATCTGCTGGGCTCCAGACCCTGTTTCTCAGAGATTGTATTATGTGTAGATATGATTGCCTCCTACTATTGCATCTTTTGCATCTATTAGACAAAGCATCTGGTGCTTTGTCTAATACTTGGTTTTATAGGATGTCATTCTGAGACTGACAGGGCAGCCTCTGGAGGGGAAAGGGCTCCCTTTGCAAGTCTAAAGGGCAATGTCTGTTCAGAATTAGACCTGGCAGTTATTAAAGTTTGCCAGTGTGCCAGTCTTGATGGAGAAGAATTATGTGGCTACTGGAGATGGCATAATATTCTGATACTGATGGTGAGTCCAGCCAGTAAGCCTATAGCTTGGCTTTAGAATGCTGGCAGTGGGAACTGAGAATCTCAGGGCTCCTGGGAAAAGCTTAATATATTTAGTCTGAGAGTTTCAGATTGTTAGTAGCTAAGATGATCACATGGTCCATTACAGAAAATATTTCAATCACTTCTCACTTCTTTTATGAAAAAGAGAAAAGAAAAGCCTCTTTAACATTGTCTATCCCTGTATCATCCTGACTCCCTAAAAATGTCCCCAGCCTCATTTCATACCAGTCTCCACCTTATGATCTGAGTTCCATTTCTGCCCCTCTTTACCTGTCATTCTTCACCTTCCACAAGGCCTCTGCATCTTTGGGTTCCTTTGAATTCTCTTCATTCCTCATCAACTCTTATTCACCCAGATCTCACTGCAAGGGAAACTTCCTCAGAGAAGCCACCTTTGACATTGGAATGGGCCAAATCTCCTTTAATATTTACATTTCTAGACATGCAGATGCAGGAGATGGAAATGGTCCCCCTCCTTCTCTCACTGCAAGGCTCCTATTTAAACTTCAAAGCCCAGCTCAAATGTCTCCTTCATTATGGAGTCATTCTTAATTCTCTGGGCATTCCCTGTGGTTCAAGACTTATTTTTATCTCTTCTATATCACTTACAGGGCTTCCCTGGTAACTCAGCAGTAAAGAATCTGCCCACCAATACAGGAGATGTGGAGTCCAATCCCTGGGTTGGGAAGATACCCTAGAGAAGGAAATGGCAACCCAACCCAGTCTTCTTGCCTGGGAAATCCCATGCACAGAGGAACCTGGAGGACTACAGTTCATGGGGTCATGAAGAGTCGGACATGACTTAGCAACTGAACAACAACAACAATATCACTTACAAATCTGGTTATTTATCTGCTCACTATCCTGTCTACTAAATTTTGGGTTCTTGAAGTGCAAGAATTGTGTTACTCATCCTTGAGCTCCTAGCCCCTATTCACTTAATAAATGTTTATTGAATGAATGAATGCATGAATAAGGAGAAAAAATGAACTGAAATTATAGGAGGAGACAAGTAGAAGATGTCTTTATTTATAAACAGGATGATGGCCACACCCCTGAGTACTCATTTCTGTTTTGTTTAAACCAAACACCTTCTGGACTATAGATCCAGGTATACTATTTCAAGGGTTTCCATGGTAGCTCATCTGGTAAAGAATCCACCTGCAATGTGGGAAACCTGAGTTCAATCCCTGGGTTGTGAAGATCCCCTGGAGGAGGACATGGCAACCCACTCCAGTATTCTTGCCTGGAGAATCCCCAAGGACAGAGGAGCCTGGTGGGCTACAGTCTATGGTGTCACAAAGAGTCAGACATGACTGAGCAACTAAGCACAGCACATACTATTTTGAGTGAATTTCCTTTTTTTTTAAGCTATGCTTTTATTTTTTAAACCATCATTTATAGTGTAAAATACCCTCTAACCCCTTCTGTTCCCATCTCGTGATGATCTCCTTAGCACTTCTCCATGAAACTCTCAATCCTAACCCACAGAAATTTACCTCTCCAGTATTCAAGGTGGTGACAAGTAGATGTGATCATTTAAGCTCAGCGAATTTGCTATTTGGAAAAAAGCCTACTGAGGAATTCAGTCAGGTCTTCAGGCCCCTCACTCTTCTTTTTCCTATCTGGAAACAATGTCATTGCCTAACCCATCAGTGGCTGAGGTTGTGGCAGTCTCAGGCAGAGGTGCAGTCATCAGCAAGTGGCAGGAAACTTGGCCAGATTAGAATAAACAAGGTAGAGGTCTGTTTTTCTCCCATATTTAGAAGTCCAGAGCTGACGCAGATAATCATGGATGTCTTTGACTATCTAGAGTTCATCTACCTTTCTGTTCTACCAAGGCTTGCTCCTGCCCAGGACCTGGAAATATGTACTGTTGCCCTCTCTAGAGCTATGTCACGTGCATATCATTTTGGGTCACCTTGCCCCTTGCATTAAGGTTCTTCAGAGAAATAAAATTGATTCTCTCTCTCTCAAGAGTCAGAGATTTTTAGGGAATTGGCTCATGTGATTTTGGGGCTGTCAATTTGAAATTCAAATGGCAAGCTGGCTGGCTGGAAATTCAGGTAAGAGTTAATGTTGCAGTCTTGGGTCCAAATCTGCAGAGCAGGCCAACAGGTGGGAAACTTAAGCAAGGTTTCTATCTTGCAGTCTAAGGCAAAGTTGCTTCTTCTTTGGAAACTTCAATCTTTGCTCCTAAGGTCCTCAACTAATTGGATAAGGCCCACCAATATTACTGACAGTAATCTGCTTTACTCAAAGTCTCCTGACTGTAAATGCTAACCAAATCTAAAAAGATCTTTACAATGATACCCAGACTGATTTTTGATCAGATAACTGGGGGCACCACAACCTAGACAAGTTGACACATAAAATTAACCAGTTCACCTCTCAAATCTAATTCAGAACCATAGCCTGGGGAAACCCGGGCCCTTTCCAAGATGGCTGCACACTCCCAGTGGCTTACGTATTTAGGGCCACCTCAGGCTCCACAACACATTCTGCTGTGCCCCTTCCATTATACACCCCGGTTCAAGTTTGTCCTGAAATTCAAGCCTGTCCTCAATATCCCACCACAAAACACCACTGTTATACAGCACTAATGGATTTTTAAAGATGTTTCTCAAGATTTGTTGAGTTGGGAGATATTCTTCCACTATTTCCCATATTGCTTTTTTTCTTTTCAATCCTTCTACCTTTTCCTTCCTTCTCAATAGCTCTCTTTGGACTGAGCCCTGCACCTGAACCCCAATTCCTCTCTCCCCAATTGTGCAGAAGTATTTCCCCTCTTCTGATATTTAAAGTCACAAATTCTCAGATATTTGGAATCTATCCCAAGGCTTTATCCACATATTTTTTCCAACAAATACATTCATTTCTTTCTTCAAATGAAATTCTGATGCCACTGCTAAGATTATACATATATATACACATACTATGTATATATACTATGTCTCCTTTTTTAAACTTCTTTACACCTAGGAGTGTGAGACCTGTAAAATACGGCCCTTGAGCGTGTTCAAACTTTCCAGACAAAACAGAGTAATAAAGGCATACAGAGAGAGAGATCCTGGAAAGGCACTAAAACCTAGAAGAGTTGTTAAATTCTCCTGCCAATGAGCCCAAGCTCCTCAGCACGGCACATGTGCCCTTGCCTATTTATCTCCTTTCTCATTCTCTCTGACCTCAAACCCTGTGCACTAATGACACCATGTTACAGGCTGTGTCTTTGTTCAGGCTGCAGCTTGCATCTGTCATATTCAGTCTACCTTTCTCTTTCTCTTCCCCTTTCTTTTTCCCTCTTTGCAAGTCATAATGGTGAATTCATCCTTCTAAGAAGCTCTTCCTGATTCCTCCAGAGAGAATGTTCCCATTGCTTCTTGGACAATAATTCTCTTCCAAGTACATCAGGAACTTCAGTGCACTCTATTCCCTTGTGCCGACCATAGCATTAGGACCACAGCTTAATAAATAGTTGTTGAATTGAACTGAATTCAAATGAATTGGCACATGATGTATTTCAACCTTGGAGATTTTCCACCTAACGTCATTATAAGCCAAGGAAAATTTCATTTCTAGATCCTATATTTAAAACTACTGTTCCATTGCAACTCTCAAAAATGGTAGTTTTCACTTTTAATGGAAAAAAGAAAAGGCCATTCATATAGATCCCAGAGAATGTATTTGAAGGTCTCCTAATATTTCTGGAGACCATCACTGGAGAAACACTGACTTTAAAAAAAAGTCAAGTTTGATTCTGTGGAAGAAAACTTTCAAATGAGAATCATTACTCCAAAAGAAAAGTGTTATTTTTATAACTTGTAAAACTTTTGCTTCAGATGATCATGAAAACAAAACTCCAAAGGAAAAATGTTAGGATTCCTAACAATTAGTCAGACCCCAGTTTCAGGAACACAGAGATCACAACTCATGGGGCAGGCTTAGTAATAATGTAAGGACAAGACCCTAAGGCAGAAGATCAGTCCCTGTACCACTGATCTTCATTTCACAGATTCACAGTCAGCAAGACCAAGGGCAGATCTGCGTGGGAGTGTGTGAGCTGGCAGGCGTGCAAACACTCTGCCCACAAAAGTTTCCATAGTCGACTCTGGTTGAGTTCAAGCACGGAGCTCCGCTCTCTCGGATGGCTGGCACGCGACCCCATTAGGACAGGACTCCCTGCCCCACAGAGGTACTCTTTCTTCCTTCTTTCCCTTCTTTCTTTCCCTGCCATTGTGCCTGAGAAGAAGATACAGTGACCTGGAAGAGCTTACCAAAACATTTGAAGATTGAAAAATGTATTTTCCTATGTCCACAGGACACACAGGTCTGTCCTATAAAACATCAGTCTCATCAGTCAAAATGTGGCTCAGGGCACCACCTGCCTTGGAATCAGCTTGGGATTTTGTTCAGAAGCAGATTCACGAGTCCCACTCCAGGGCCTTCAGCGCCCTTGCTCGAGGAGCTGCTTCACTGGCAAGGAGACACTCTGCGACCCCTCCTACGTACTTTCTTTTCATCTGAGTTCACTCCATCAGCTCCTGGTATCCTGGTCACCTTTGCAGGCTGCTTGCAGGCCCTGCCCTCTCCCGGAGTCTGACTCCAGACCTACCCTCCCGGCCCGCGGCATTGCGTCATTTCTGCGCATGCGCAGCACTGATCGTGGCCATTCAGCGGTAAGTACTGGCAGATGGGCTCTGTGATCCTGATCTTCCCAGAAGACAGCCTGCTGAGCGGAGGCGGGCTGCAGTCACCTCAGCTGTCAGTGCTCCTTGACTTCAATAATTTTTTGACTCCAAAGGGCCCTTGGGTTTACCCCGAACACAGAAAGTGAAATCCAGACATTTTCCCCTTCAGCAGCATCTTCTCCATCTGCAGCTGCTCCCAAGGAGCCTCTGGAAGAGGGGCGGCCTCTGCGTCAGGGAAATCCGTTCATTTCCCTGCGTTCTGTCTGCCTTCGGCCCTCCTGCTCCCATTGCTTGGGCAGGTGGCAGATGCTTCCCTGGGGAGCTGGAGCTCGCTGGCCCCATGGATCCGGGGCTTGAACTATACCTTTGTCCCAAGTCTGGCTTTGCCCAGGATGGTGGCAGGAACTTTTTTCATGTTCTGCAGACCAGCCCCTTCTGTCTTTGTCTCCCTCTCAGCCCTGAACTAAAGAGCCTCTTAATGAAGGTGAAACAGGAGAATGAACAAGCTGGCTTAAAATTCAACATTCAAAAAACTAAGATCGTGGCATCCAGTCCCATCACTTCACAGCAAATGGGGGGAAAATGGAAATAGTGATAGACTTCATTTTCTTGGGCATGAAAATCACTGTGGATAGTGACTTCCGCCATGAAATGCAAAAAGACGCTTGCTCCTTGGAAGAAAGGCAAAGAAGAACCTAGACAGCATATTAGAAAGCAGAAACGTCACTTTGCCAACAAAAGTCTATATAGTCTAAGCTAAGGTTTTTCCAGTAGTCATGTATGGGTGTGAGAGTTGGACCATAATAGAAGGCTGAGCATCGAAGAAAAGATGCTTTTGAGCTATGGCATTAGAAAAAACTCTTGAGAATCCCTTGGACTGCAAGGAGATCAAACTAATCAATCCTAAATGAAATCAACCCTCAATATTCATTGGAAGGACTGATGCTGAAGCTAAAGCTCCAATAATTTGGGCACCTGATGTGAAGACTAATTGGAAAAGACCCTGATACTAGGAAAGATTGAAGGCAGGAGGAGAAGGAGACAGAGGATGAGATGGTTGGATGACATCACCCACTCAATGGACATGAGTTTGAGCAAACTCAGGGATATGGTGAAGGACAAGGAAGCCTTCCATGCTGCAGTCCAAGAGTTCGCAAATAGTTGAACATGACTTAGCAACTGAACAACAAAAATAATGCTGATAGATCTCCAAAGAGAGAAACAAAAGGGAGAGTCACATATACTAACCAATATAAGCTAATTACAAAGACACTTGTGGACTCAGAGTAATGCAGGAAGTCACTCCCTTGGTCTTACTGGCTATGGGGTCACTCTGGTTCCCAGAAATTCCAAAAATAGCATGTGTTTGAGTTTTTAGGAGCAGTGACTAGCAGCCTAGTCTGAAGCAACAGGCTCCCCTATGGTTCACCTGCCTTTGATTTCTCCCCAGTGTGAGGATTTGATAGTTACCCAGCATGTTCTGCCTCTCGGGAGTAGATGGCCTCAGAGCTGAGGGGCTCCCTTGAACTTTGGGGACAAACCTTTCTGCCTTTGTTTGGTGATGGGTACAGCAGGCTAATTTTTTCTGCAAAGCTCATGTGATGAGCTGCGGCCACTTTCAGAGGGAAGACGATCAACAGGGAGGTTTTCCTCAGATGGTGGATTTGTGTGCAACTGGCATATATAACTCAGTAACGCCTCCTTCAACTCTTCCAGAAAAGCCTGCCAAGAAGAGCAGGAGCACTGATTAGGTATATGAACAAGATGGACTTAAAGAGGCTGTTCTGATTCCCTACTCTGCACCATCAGCAGTCACCCCACAGATGGAAGTGGCTGGACAATTGAGTTTATCATCTATGCTAACATGACAGAAAATCAGGAGTTGAGATGTTGCCATGATCCTAATGTCCATGTGCTTTTCCCTCCATTTATAACTGTGGGCAGGTTCCTCTGATATACCTGGAATAAGTGATGACAGGCATTCAGTTATCACAGTGAACCCTGGAGGGTATGTGTGTACAACGCCCCCCCCCCTCCTTTCTAGCTCTATAATTGTTGATTTAACGCTTCTCACGATGCCCTTTGACCAAATGTCACTTACACCGACCTGCCAGCAAGCAGAGGTTTTGTTTACACAGAGCTCTAGACTGACGTTCTTAAAATGCTCCCCACCCTATAACCTCACCCCACCCTCAGTGTGATAGTGAAGCAAATTTTAGCTTCAGAATCAATTATCGAAATGTTTGGCTATGGCTTTCCTTTGTCTTAGAAATTTTGCCAAAAGGGTCTGAGAATGCCAAAAAAAGACCCTCACAAAATACCCTTTCTGGAGAGCAGGGGTTTATACAAGAACCTCTTTAAGTCTTTTGAATCATTCCCCCAAATTTGGCAGACCACTCTCTCCTCACCGCTCCTTGAAATTACACTGAATGCACTTTGAGAAGCTATTGATTGAGAAAATATGTAATGTTAGGATGAATTCAGGGTCCCTTTTAACTGAATGTACGTTTTATGGATCATGAGATCTGCATACATTCTAAAAATAGACACACACACCTGGGAGAGGAGAATTCCCTGGCAGCTGGCAAATACTGCTGACTTCACAGACCTCCAGCAGTAATTCTGGATCAGAACCAATGTCAGACAATTATTCCCTAGGTTCCCTGCCCAGCTCCAGGGGTCTGTTTTTCTCCTACCCAGAATGCAAAGGAGCCTGAGCCAGAAAGGCTCCAGAATACTTGGTTTGTTTCCAAATTCTCTCCATTCTGGAGGACTAAAAAAAAAAAAAATGAGCAAGGGAATCAATTATTCCGTGACTAAGTCAGGGATTCTGATATCTTCTGGAGTAAGAATGGGATAGCCAACCAAAGATAAGAGTCTTAGGCTATGTAGAACAATCTAGACAATTTGGCTTCCCAGCCTCAAGCCTGGAACAACCCTGTAGCCAGGTTGGGCCTGTGAGCTCTGCTTCTGTATTAAGATTATGATGTATAGAAGGTTTGAATCAAAGAGTTTGAATTTCGATGCTTAGAGATGTGATCAAGAGTGTCAGTGATAGTCATCCATGGCAAGTGGTAGGACTGTACGTCCTGGTCTTCTTGTATTTGGGTGGAACCATGCAAGTAGTTCTGACTAATGAGTTTTTAGCCATTGAATCAGTGTTACTTCCAGGTTGTATCATGTAGCTGCCACTCTGAGACCCTCCAGGGCTTTTTTTCCCCTCTGGCTTTTTGGAGATGTTGGCTATTGTATCAGCCTGGGTCTCTGAAGACTATTTGTGAGTGGAGCCTCCCAGCTGAATTGTGATGGACAAGCAGTAGGATGGGAAGTAAATATTGTGTGATGCCACTGCTACTTTAGAGTTGCTTGTTACTGTAGCATAACTTGACATAGCCCTACCAGATAGGCTAGATTATAGAGCACAATGCTTCTTTGTTTTAGGTTCCCTGTGAAAATTACATTGAAAGTTAAAAGGACTATATTTATTTATTTTTGTAGTAACCAGAGGCCCCTTTCAGCCCTTTTTCATCCTATGACCTCCAAACCCTACTGATTTGACTGGAGTTGAATTGGTTTTCATGGAGTGGAGAGCTGGGCGGACACAATGTTGCTAGGGTCTTGTTCTGTTGGCACACTTTTGGCCAGGCATCTTCTAAAACAGAACTTTCTTTTTGTCCCTTCAGAATGAGCCACATAGACCAAGCAAAAAGGGGGCAGGCTCTCTGTAGAGCTCAGAAAACACGGTACTCAAATCTTGATGCCTTTATGCTTGTCAATCCAGTGTTTTTCACAGGCACTATTTTTTTCTGTGCTTGATTTTAAATGGTATTTTGAGTCTTGGCCAATTTACATCATTTTAGTCCCACACCCTTATCCTCTCTGGGACTCTTGAATACACTGGGGTTTGTGTTTGGACAGTTGTGATGATGTATTTCAAACCCCGTGCTTAGCTGCACACTTTACTGACATGCGAGGAACAACTGGGCAGTTTGGCACGTGTCAGGTTCTAAATGTAGGGATGAAGGTTTTAATGGTAACAGAGGGACAAATAGATTTGTCCTCAACTTGGCGGCAGTGTTACTCTGCCAAGCTCTGCCAGCCTGATGCTTGAGCACTTTCAGGCCCAGGACTTTTCTAAAACATGGAAAAGTTCCCTAGAACCACCGATGAGAAAGAAAAGCAAATATTTCTGCTTTGCAGCACCTTTAATAAATACCAGTGCTTTGGGCAGGACCCTTTTGGGTGAAGACTCTCTAAAAGGCATGACATTTAGACTTGGTCCAACATCATTGTTTCCCCACTGACATTTCACTTCCTTTGATAGACATCTCATTATTAAGCATCATATTATTAGCACAAGTGCTTTCTGTAGAAACATAAAGGCAAGGATGCTTATGAATCAGAAACCAAATTTTCTATTCAGGCTTGTAATCAGGGATCTTGGAAAATGTGAATACTCTTACTGGGCTGGAAGGACTGAGAGCCGCTTCCTCCCATGGTGCTTGATCTGCCAGGATAGGATGTCTGAGGGATGGTGTCCTGTGAGGCACAGGAGAAACTGCTTGTAGCCGTACTGACCTGGGGATAGCTACTGGGGGGGTCTTATAGCAGTGGTACCCAGCCTTTTTGGCACCAGCAACCAGTGCCATGGAAGACAATTTTCCCCCGGACTAGGGCAGGGAGGGAAATGTTTTGGGGATGATTCAAGTGCGTTACATTTATTGTGTACTTTATTTCTATTATTATTACATCATCTTCACCTCAGATCATCAGGCATTAGATCCCAGATGTTGGGACCTAACATCCCATATGAATGGGACGTTATATGAATCAACGGAGTCCTGTGAAGTGAGAGGTGAAGAGTGCTAAGAAGGCTGTGCCGCTCAAAAATACCTATTTGCCTGCATTTCCAACAGCAGAAGTTATTCCTTCTTATCTTAAGGGTTCCAGATTATAGAAGAAATACTATAATTAGTAGTTAAGTTAATGAACTCTGGAGTCATGCCCCTTGGGTTTGAATCCCAGCTCTGCCACTTACTAGCTCTGTGACCTTGGGGAAATGACCCAAACTCCCTGATCCTATTTCCTAATTTATAAAATTGGATAATGACTGTCCTGCCTCATAGAGTTGTTGTAAAGATTACATTGAGTCCATACATGGAACACACAGACCAATACCCTAGCAGTGCTGCCTCTCTCCAGCTTTTCACTCCTGAATTCCAATCCTAAATTGGAGTTCAGGTTCTCTGAGCAGTCAAATGTGGTGGCTAGGTAGTCTTGTTGAGGAGTTACTTCCAGGCCTGGTAGGTTCCCCTTGGCAAGGATTTGTTTTGGGTTTTCCTATCTCTGTGTAACCTTCTTGAGGTCTTGTTCAATTGTGTGTTTTATTTTGTTTGAAGATAAAGCATTTTAAGAACTTTTTTTTTTTTTTTTGCCACACTGAGCAACATGCAGGATTAAACTGTGCTTCCTGCTGCCCTGCAGTGGAAGCTCGGAGTCCTAACCACTGGATGGCCAGGGAATTCCCTCTCTTGTTCAGTTCTAAACTTCTCAAAGACAGTCACAAAGATTCATAATGCAGGCACAGAATTTGAGTGTTAGTTAGTCATGTCTGACTCTTCGTGACCCCATGAACTATAGCCTGCCAGGCTCGTCTGTCCATGGAATTCTCCAGGCAAGAATACTGGCTTGGATAGCTTTCCCTTCTCCAGGGAATCTTCCTGACCCAGGGTTCAAACCCAGGTCTCCTGCATTGCAGGCAGATTCCGTACAATCTGAACCACCAGGGAAGCCCAGGCATGGAACCTAGATGTGGGGAAAATTAGATGAAAACAGTCATCCCCTTTCTCCTGGGGGGTGCTGGGGCTGCTGAAGAAATTCTTTATTAGCCTGAGCCCAGTCTGGGCTAAGTGGGTTTCTGAAGGTAATCAGTTAACTCCATTGTTAAGGCTGATTTTCTGACTCCAACAGGAGACAGATTTTCCTTCTTCAGAACAGTCTTGTTGTCTACGGCCATATCACCCTGAACATGCCCAATCTCGTCTGATCTTGGAAGCTAAGCAAGGTCAGGCCCGGTTAGTACTTGGATGGGGGAACAGTCTTGTTTAAAATGAAAGACCACTAAAAAGAAAATTTGGCTAGTTCACCTTGCTTTGCTGCTGCTGCTAAGCCGCTTCAGTCGTGTCCGACTCTGTGTGACCCCATAGACAGCAGCCCACCAGGCTCCCCCGTCCCTGGGATTCTCCAGGCAAGAACACTGGAGTGGATTGCCATTTCCTTCTCCAATGCATGAAAGTGAAGAGTGAAAGTGAAATCGCTCAGTCGCGTCCGACTCGTAGAGACCCCATGGACTGCAGCCTACCAGGCTCCTCCGTCCATGGGATTTTCCAGGCAAGAGTACTGGAGTGGGGTGCCATTGCCTTCTCTGACCTTGCTTAAGAATGTTCAAAAGACTTTTCAGAAACTGCAGGCTCTAATCCCTTGAGGGCAGCTGGTTCCCAGGCCCTTCTCTGCGCCACAGGGGAACAAAGGCCCAGGACGCTCTGGCCACCTGAGATCGCATCGGGGGAGTGCCAAGAAGGCGAAGCTCCTATCTTTCTCCAGTCTTTAAGGTTAGAGTCACAAAATTGTGATCCTTTCTTACAAATGGCTCTGTCTTCTGTCTTACGCAAACCACTGAGCAAATAAAATGGAGGTTTTTAAAGTTCACACTGACCTTTTTTGAAGTCTGGGACAATGTGATCCCTTCAATTTGTAATGGAAAACAGATTTAGCTACTTGCCTGGATAGCTCTTTAGGGAGCTGCTGCTTTCTCATTTTTAGAATCTTTGCCCTAGAATTTTTGCCCAAACTCTCCTTTTTGGTAAAACCCATGGGCATTGAATAGGCACAGATGGGTGATTTGTACCCTGGTTTGGATCTCTGCTTCTCCCCTAAAGCAAGTTACCTACTGCCTGTTCGAGCATGAGCTCCCATTTTCTTGATTTTCTTTGTTCACATCAGAAAAGTAATGTTCATTAACTATCGATAATTGAAACCAGGACAACGGGCCTACAAAAAATTATATACTATGAACTTTTTAAACAAGATTTTTCTGGGCTTGGGGTCCTTCAATGCCAATGTATTCAGTTTGATTTAGTTTTACTTTGTAGGTTTTTTTTCTTTTTCTTCTTCTCCAAGTTAATGGCATCTCTGAATACCAGCTTATTTAATCATACCTCTAAAATGTCATTTTGTTTTCTCTTCCAAAAAACTCTTGACTGGGGCAGGACAGGGAAATAGGATCTTCTCAAGGAACTGCCCAACCCAGCAAACATGTCTTGGCTATGAAAACAAATAGGAAAATACTAAATAAACATAAGTCTTTGCATTACTGGGTTTTACAAAAGTAAAGGAAAATAAATATGTATTTATTTAATGGACCCACCCTACTGGGAAAGCCCCAGCATGCCAAGGAAACATATCACTGGGGGTTCCCGAGGGAAGGAAGCCCTCCTGTAACTGCCATTTTCTTCCTCTCTTCTTCTTCCAGATCTGCAAGTAACCTTACCAGCAATTTTACTTTTCCTCGACTAAACTGTGATTTCCAAGTACACTGCCAGAGGTGTGCCTCTTTGTCTTCACCAGGGCAAGTGCTGGGAATCTGTCTTTAACTTTTCTTCAGTCTCTTTCAGAGATGTAATTGGATTTGAGTTTCATAGTTACGCAAGTAGAATGCACTTATAAATTTGATGATTCACCATAATTTATGTTATGTTTAATTTGGAAAAGTGGAGCTTTGTCCAGACTTTACAATGATGTCAACTTTTATTGAGATATAACCAGATATGGAGCTAAGGATTTTACATACCTTGATTTTTTAATTCCCAGGACAACTCTATGAGGGAGATATTATCATTCCCCCATCTTGCAAGTGAAAAAGCTACAGTACAGAGAAATTAAGTAACATGAGCAAGGTCACATAGCCGATAAGTGAAGAAGTCAGAATTCAAATCCCTATTTTGATTTGAAAGTCCAAGGTCTTAAACTCTATCAGCAGAGTGCTTCAGGAGTTGGCTTCTAGTAGAGTAACTCTTACATGATGGACTTGAGACAAACACTTGTTGAATAAATTAAAAAGCAAACACACAAATCTGATCCTTGTAATAGTCCTTTCAGTAAAGTCCGTACATGTAGTATTCATGGTAAATAAAGCTACAGCTGCTGCAAGAAATCGCTGCTAAATCTCAGTGCTTAACAGAGTGAATGTGCATTTCTCACTCATGTCACAGTAGAATATGGGTGGTAAGGATCCAGGCTCTTGCTAGATTGTGGTTCTGCCATGTTCAGGGCTTTTCTCTCAAACTTACCCTGAGTGCTGTGGTCTCCAGGCTTGAGTCACCAACCAGGTGGCACGTGGTAGATGAGAGAGTGGAGGATGGCTCTGGGAGTGTTTTTAGGGCCAGGCCTGGAAATGTCGTTCGTTTCATTGGCCAGGACTCTGTCACATGGCCTTACCTACTGCAGAGGAGGTTGACTGTGTGCCCAGGAAGAACATGAAATGGGCTTGATGAGCACAACTTGTCTCTGCAACAAATCTATATATTCTTTTGTAGATGGAAACCTGCAAACTTGTACTGTATTTCCTTGATAAAATCCTTCCCTCCTACTTGAATGGAAATTTCCATCATTTGAGTCATTCCTTTGTATTTGATGGCCAAGGTTGGAGTTTTGCACACCTAAGGTGTGACGTAAAATGCACAACTCTTCCTAGGACCACCTTCATTAGTTTTATTTTTAGTGCAGAGTACCCTTGTTGATAATATTAGAAAGCTCTAGAGGTTTGGAGGATACTTTGATAAGCGTGGATTCAGTGAAAAGCTCTGGGCTTGGGATAGAAGAAGCAATCTTAAAGTATGACTTGGTGGAGGAATGCCTAGTTTAGATATAAAATTTATGTGTGTGGCTGAAAAACTTCATAAGTTTATCTGTAAGGAAGTTAATCACCTTGTTCAGGATGACAAAGATTGTTGTTAAACTCGATCAGAAATGTATTCATCTCATTATTTGTCTCAAACCTGACTCAATTGAGTGATCTCATTTTGAGGGAGTTTCTTTTCATTGAGAAGTATGTTTATAGCTTGTCTAAGTGACAACTGGCAACATCCTCTTTGTATTTAAAATTACAACCCATTAAAGGCAGGTTTCTGTTTACTCTCCCAAGTATTGGGGCTCTCAAGTTTCTAATTTCTAATGAGAGGCTGAATTATTCATAAAAGAAATTTATCTTTCTTACTCCAATTATTAATCTCTTGATGCTGTTGGTGGTCTCATGGCTCTGCCATAAAAGCTTAATGCATTTTGTATCAGTGGGTCACACCCGCTGGAGATGTCTTTGGCTTGACATGAAGGGGTTAAAAAATAGGACTTGAGATGGTGCCAGACAATTAGGTAATTACAAAACACTTTTGCACATTAAAGTAATCTTGTAAGCATTACGCCTGAAGTCATGGCTACCAGCTCTTGCTTTCTTAATTGTGCACTAGGGTTTTCAATGTCATCATTAAGTTCCAAGATTAAAAAAAAAAAAGATTTCCTATTTTTGAAGCATATGGTGAATTTTTTCTCAGTAACTTTTATTTACTGGTATAAGAATAATTTTAAAAATAATAATAGCTCCAAATTAATAGTGAGATAGCAGTCAACATTGATGGAGCGCTCCCTATGCGCTAGGATTGGTGCTAAGCGCTTTGCAAGAGCTATTTTGTTTCGCTTTCTCAACCACCCTGTGAAGTAGGTAACAATAAACAGTTAAGGCTCACATAGTGCTTCCTATGCTCCAGGGACTCATTTAATATCATTACAATACTCTGAGGTTTGTGCTCTAACATTCATTGAACTAAGAAGCCATCAATTGTAAGGTAGTGTTATGAACTGAATTGTGTTCTCCTAAAATTCATTATTGAAGTCTTAACCCCCAGTACCTGAAAATAAACTGTATTTGGAAATCAGGTCTTTAAGGAGGTCATTAAGTTAAAAAGAGGTCATTAGCATGAACTCTAATCCAATACAATGAGTGTCCTTATACAAAGAGGGGATCTGGACACAGACAGGACAGAGAGAAAACCATAGCATAGGGAGTAGATGGTGATCTACAAGCCAAGCGGAGAGGCCTCGGAAGAAATCAACCCCAGCAACATCTTGATCTTTGACAGTTTCCAGAACTATGAGAAAACAAATTGCTGTTATGTAAACTGCTCAGTTTGTGGTACTTTGTTAACGGTGGCCCTGGCAGAGCTTCTCTGGTGGCACAGGTGGTAAAGAATCCTCCTGCAATGTGGGAAACGTGGGTTCAATCTCTGGGTTGGGAAGATCCCCTGGAGAAGGGGATGGCGACCCACTCCTGTCTTCTGGCCTGGAGAATTCCATGGACAGAGGAGCCTGGCAGACTACAGTCCATCAGGTTGCAAAGAGTCGGACATGACTGAGCAACTTTCATTTTCACTTTGGCAAACTAATACAAGCGCCATGATTTTACATACTGCTAAGAAAATAGCAAATTAAATCATGATCAAGGCTTTGAATTCTTATTTTAAGCATATTAAAAGAATCCTCATTTAGATACAAACTTTCATCAAATAAACTCTTGTGCATATGCAAAAGGGAAGTCATAAGTGAAATAAGGTAAGGTATTCCTAAAACTTCTTCACGTACAGAGTATGACTTTTCTATAATACTTTTCTACTCAGAGTCATTAGAGGCTGATTTTCCACACAAAGTTATCTTCTATGCCATCAAGAGGGTTGATGTTACAGCATTTCTTAAAAAAAGGCTCCGCAATCATCTCCAGGATGTTCTTCAAGCCACGGTCACACATCCTGCATGTTTGGACGCTGACATGTTTTTGATCCTGTTGATCTGTTTCATCTCTGTGTACACAATCTTATTTTGATGCTAAATTGTGATGTTAAATGTTTGCACTCAATAATTAGTAACACAATAAATGGAAAGAAGTGGGAATATAAAGTGGGAAAATAGCCAAGAATGGGGGGAAGTTTTGAAACAGGAGAGAGGAAGGAACGCAGCCCCCCCAAATATAAACAGTCTACCTCGCAACTTTACCATTGTCTCCCCTGACATTCATGCATCTTCTGGTTGGCATCAGATCTGCTATCCTTTCCTGTAAGGGGAAAGAGTTACATTCTTGTACCACTGAGGCATGTGGGGTATTCAGGGCTGAAACGACCTGAGTTATCCCAGCCAAACCCAAAGAGGATGTCATCAGGAGGAGGGCCAAGTCAGGGGGAACTTTGGTCCCGGCCTTGTGTACACAGGGAGCTTCAAACTAAGAATTTGGATTTTTCCCCATTTTAAATATAGAAATGATCCAGGTTTCGCCTGATTTCTGAAAGACCCTGACTGCAAAAATGAAGCTCCAATTTTGTCCATCCTTGCAATAGATATTACTAGAGCAGCTTTGATGATTTCACTATCCAGCAGAGTAGTCAAACTTTGACTTCCCAGGAGAGTAATGCATGGTTGTTTACCTCAGCTAGCCCACTGACCAAGGGGAAAAGACCTATAAACTTGCAATTGCCTTTTAAGAGTAATTTGGGTTTCCCAGGTTGCTCAGTGGGTAAAGAATATGCCTGCAGTGCAGGAAACGTGGGTTCAATCTCTGGGTCGGGAAAATTCCCTGAAGGAGGGCATGGCACCGTTCTCCAGTATTCTTGCCTGGAGAATCCCATGGACAGAGGAGCCTGGCAGACTACAGTCCTTGGGGTCGCTAAGAGTCAGACACGACTATAGCAACTGAGCACACACACACACACAACGAGTAGTTTGCCGGAGATGTGGAGAGAGGGAAAAAAGGAAATCTTATTTAAGATTTGCGATCTAGTCAGAGAGACAGTTTCATATTTACGGAGAGGAGGGAACAAGCTTTTGGACTGAAGGAAGAATAGGTGATTTGAGCAATTAGTTGGAAAAAAAACCCTGTCCCCAGAGCTGACTAATTTGACCAAGCTTGTGTGGTAGAAAACATCTAGTAAGTTACCTGGAGTTTCACATTGCCTGGCTGTTAGGTGATAGAGATTGGTAGTGTCTAGAAGACCAAATGTAGTATTTGCTTTTCATCTAAATAATGGGGCACCACTTGGAGGCAAAGGCTTTGACCCGCATTGTGAAGAGCAGGATTATTGCTCACTGTGACCTTGGTAGTTGCCAGCTCGACTTTGGTTTTTGCCTCCATCAGTTGCCACCTCTTGGGATTGTAAATATTGACACTCACCCTTCGAGAAATCAATACCTGCATATTAGCCTCCAATTTCATACATCGATGTGCAGATCTGAGGGCCTCGGGTGGATAGGAGATGACTTCAGCATTTGAGAATGCTGCCTCAGATCTGAAGGCCTGTGGAGTCGCATTTCCCCCAGTGATCCTCGGCTTCATGACATGACTTCTGTTGCTGTTATCTTTCGGCAGTGTATCTGCATGAAGAATTTTGGCAGAACTGTTTTGGAAAGCAGCAGACAAGAAAGCAGGATCTGCTTTCTTAGAGCTCAAAATTAACTTTCTGAAATTCGATAGAGTAAATTCTCCAAAATAATTCATAAAATGAAAAAAGAAAATTAACTCTCCGATCGAACATGTGTTTAGAATGGTGATCCCGTGTCTCTTTGCATACATTGAGAGATGGGGTGTCCTGGGAAAGCTTTGCCATCCTCAGTCTCAAGTCAAGTGCCAAGTCAATCAGATTAAAAATGAATGATTCAAATCGTATTATCACAGATATACTTGTGATATATGATCAGTCTGGCTGGTGTACTTTCCTGTAGAAGTGAATGATGTTCTGATGAGAATTGTATCTATACAACTCCCCAAACAACCAGACTTTTGAGTCAACTCTTGTCACTGTGTGGACAAGACTCCTGGGAGTGATGGATGGGAGGGGATCTGGTGGTTTTATTCACATGGATACAGATTTGACCTAGATCTGTGCTCTGTTGCATAAACTTGAGTGAGGCACTGTACCAGGTGAGAAACCACCTTACCTCCAGCTCTGTGAGACCGCTGAGGAAAAGTAGGAAGCGCCTAAGGGTATATCCAAAAATAACTGACAAGCCTCTTAGCCTTTACTCTGGGGTTCCAGGATTGTTGTGCCCTCAGGCAAAGTTGGCAGAGGTGTGGCTGGGGTGAGTAGGAGAAAGCACTTCCCCAATATCCCTCTTGGTTTGAAATCCTACAAGAAGATCAGCACTGTCTCTGCAGGAACCCTGAGTGCATCAGCAGTGACAGGACCCAGACCTGAGGTGAAAGATGGCTCCGCTGGGGAAGTTTGCTGGAACTGTAACTGGGTTCTGACTCACCCAGGTGCTTGGCTCTGATATAATCAGAATTTGCCTTTTTCTTTTAAAGCTGAAGTATAGTTAATTTACAATATTATATTAGTTTCAGGTGTACAGTATAGCAATTCAGTATTTTTGCAGATTATACTCCATTACAGGTTATTGCAAAATAATGACTATAATTCCCTGTGCTACACAGTATATCCTTGTTGCTTACCTATTTTATATACAGAAGCCAGTATCTGTTAATCCCATACTTCTGTTTTTCCCCCTCCCTCCCACTTTGGTCACCACGAGTTTGTTTTCTATCTCTGTAAGTCTGTTTTAGAATTTGCCCTCCTTTTAAACTAAGCCCACCTTGCTTCCCACCTCCTCATCCACACAGAAGTTAGGATGTTTTGATTTTCAAACATTTTAAATTAAAAGTATCTGTCCATGTTTTCAACATTATAAAAATGATTAAGTCCTCATTGGAGAAACTTCGGAAAATATAAAACCATACAAAGAAAAGAAGTCCCAGAGATCCATAGTCAGCAGGCAAAGGCAACCACTGTTTATATCTTGGCCTTATGCTACCAGTCTTTGTATGTGTGTGTACATATATTCCAACTTTAAAGGATATTTTGAAATAAAGTTCACACTCCAACTAAAGCCAAGGTGGTGACACTCAAGTATTCATATTTGCAGTTAAGACCGAGGGCCACCAGGGTCTGTGCCTGGGCCATGTGATGCCGCTGAGGAGGCCGTTATGGATCTAATTTACAGTTTGGCTACACCGGGCAGCTTGGTGATAAGCACAGCGTGTTTGTTTGTCTTTGATGGATGCCAGGTGGCTTGTGGTCAGACAATCTTCCTTCGGCAGCCCCGGCACTTTGAATCCACGGAGCCAGCTTGAGGCCCTCCCCCGGGGCAAAACTTGGCCCACACAATGGGCCCCCACAACAAAAGGACGGTCACGGTGGCAGCGGCACCAGGAAGAGGACAAAGAAGCATGTAGGCAGAGAGGAAAGAGGAAGAAAGCTAGGGAGGGCGCAGGAAACGCAGCCAACGAGGTGCTGGGGCGGGCCGACTGGCTTTCCTGCTGTGTTCCAGGGACTGCTCTGAGAAACCCTGCTTAGGGCACTTTTCATTAGACGACCTGGATTGAGTCTCGGAATGAGTGCAGGTGGTGTGCTGAGCTTAGACATTCCCCACACCCAACCCCGAGAGCTGTCAGCTTGCGAGGCAGTATCCTCTTGGAGGAGGATTTGGTGCGGGCTGCAAAATTAGAAGCAAGAAATAACCACAAATAAGAGAGTGCTAGTGGCCAAACATTTTTCGATCCTGGCATGGGCTGTGACGGCCATGTGTGTTTATGTCCTTCTCCAGCTGGAGCTGAGAAGAGGCATCTCCAGAATGTTGGCATCCGGATGCCTCGAGAGCAGGGCGTGTGATGGGGTAAAGGCAGGGATGTGTCAGGGAGCGTTTGCTGGAAGGTATTTGAGGCTCACCTTGAAGCCAGTGAAACATGCTGTATAACCCAGAGTTATCTCCGTACTGGGCCGGGCTAGCCACAGGAGGAAGGGGCTGGAGAACCCCAGGGTTAGTAATTTTTCCTCCTCAGCTTTTGCTGGTTGTGAGACTGGAATGTGACATTGTTTCCTGATAGGGTCATAATTTTAAAAGCTAATCATTTTCTTCTCTTAAAAAAAAAAGGTCCCTATCATAAGAGAAAGAAAGTTGCTCAGTCATGTCCTACTCTTTGTGACGCCATGGACTATAGCCCGCCAGACTCTTCTGTCCATGGGATTCTCTAGGCAAGAATACTTGAGTGGGTTGCCATTCCCTTCTCCAGGGGAATCTTCCCAACCCAGGGATCCAACCCAGGTCTTCGCCTGCATTGCCAGGTGAATTTTACTGTCTGAGCCACCCAGACAACCATAGAGAGAAATTTGGATGTTATAAATAATTAAATTTTGGTTTTGCTTAAATTTTGGTTTTGAAAAAAAAAACAAAAGACACCCCAAAAACAAGTTCCCATATCAAAATAGGGGAAATGGGACCAGGTGGTTGGTGGTGAATCCTTTAGAGGGTGACCTGGACTGAGAAATCAAAGGGAGGTTGGGGACTCATGGCCCATTGCTGTAGAGAACTATCCCCCAGTCAGGATGGAGTATATTTCATAAAGTTTCCCCAGGATCAAACATTAGACCTGAATGACAGGTCAGTTCAGACACTGGGTGAGCAAGACACAGGAAGAGATTAGTCACAGAGCCTAGGTCGGGGGTTCCTGACTTCCTTGAGGGTATGAATTTCTTTTTCAAATTTCAAAATCCTTCACACACCTACAGGAGAGTGTGAATACCCCCTTATTAAAAAAATTAAAGGTGATTCAAAAATTATTAAACGTATTTAAAGGCATATTACTTGGCCAGCAAGCTATATATTAGCATGTGCTTGTGTTCAGTCTCTACAGTCATGACTGGCTCTCTGCAATCCCATGGACTGTAGCCCACCAGTCTCCTCTGCCTATGAGATTTTCCAGGCAAAAATACTGAAGTGGGTTACTATTTCCTTCTCCAAGGGATCTTCCAGACCCAAGATTGAACCCACGTCTCCTGTCTCTTCTGTGTTGCAAGTGGATTCTTTACCCACTGAGCCACCTGGGAAGGCCCATAATAGCATGCAGTTGAAACCAAAGTTGTAAAGGAACTATCATAATCACTGCAATCAGACAAATACTCAACCTACACCCCTCATGGCTGTTCATCCCAGCCATTGGGTATTTGAAATGGAGCCACAAGGCTTCCCGTCATGCCCTCAGGACTGTGAGATTCTTGCTGTAGCCCCACAAGATGTCAGCAGTGTGATGATCAGAGTACCTGGTGGCCACTGTCCCAGAATTAAGTCAGTATTTAAACAGAAAGCCCTACCCAGTGCCCCGGAATATATTCCCCAAAGAGCTTCTACACTGCACAACTGAAGTGAGGGGGAGCCTCATCCAGTTGGAAAATGAGATTTCCAAGGTCTTCCTGAAACTGTGGAAAAACCTTTCAGTATATCCTGACTTTTGACTCCTGACACTATGTTCTTCACACACACACACTTACTTCACATAATTGCCCACAGCCCTATGTATGTGATATATCACAAAAGGAATTAAGTCTTGGGGAAACCCATCCTTGTTCAATCAATCACATGCTGGTACTTGGTCCCCCATATATTGATGCTTAGAGGCAAACTGTTTTGGTTAAATATTTGTTCATGGTCTTAGGCTGTATATTGTCACTCTGCTTATTTAATTTATATGCAAAGTACATCATGAGAAATGCTGGGCTGGAAGAAGCACAAGCTGGAATCAAGATTGCCGGGAGAAATATCAGTAACCTCAGATATGCAGATGACACCACCCTTATGGCAGAAAGCTAAGAAGAACTAAACAGCCTCTTGATGAAAGTGAAAGAGGAGAGTGAAAAAGTTGGCTTAAAGCTCAACATTCAGAAAATGAAGATCATGGCATCCGGTCCCATCATTTCAAGACAAAGAGATGGGGAAACAGTGGAAACAGTGGCTGACTTCATTTTTGGGGGCTCCAAAATCACTGCAGATGGTGACTGCAGCCATGAAATTAAAAGATGCTGACTCCTTGGAAGGAAAGTTATAACCAACCTAGACAGCATATTAAAAAGCAGAGACATTACTTTGCCAACAGAGGTCCGTCTAGTCAAGGCTATGGTTTTTCCAGTGGTCTGTATGGATGTGAGAGTTGGACTGTGAAGAAGGCTGAGAACCGAAGAATTGATGCTTTTGAACTGTGGTGTTGGAGAATACTCTTGAGAGTCCCTTGGACTGCAAGGAAATCCAACCAGTCCATCCTAAAGGAAATCAGTCCTGGGTATTCATTTGAAGGACTGATGTTGAAGCTGAAACTTCAATACTTTGGCCACCTGATGGGAAGAGTTGACTCATTTGAAAAGACCCTGATGCTGGGAAAGATTGAAGGCAGGAGGAGAAGGGGATGGCAGAGGATGAGACGGTTAGATGGCATCACTGACACAATGGACATGAGTTTGAGTAAACTGCAGGAGTTGGTGATAGACAGGGAGGCTTGGCATGCTGCAGTCCATGGAGTCACAAAGAGTCGGACATGACTGAGCAACTGAACTAAACTGAACTGAACTAATACATTTTCTTTCCAATGTGATCAATTCTTTCTGAATCAGCTTGTAACTTCTGCCTTGAAGCCACAAGTATTCAGTAATGCTTTTGAATAAATTTGCATTTTTCTCATCACCAAAGTATCATAAAAAACTTAGACATGTGTATGTGTCAGACCACTCACTCTGTAAGGTGTCATGCCTTTTTTTTTTTTCAGCCTCAAAATCTCACTTTATTTTTTTTTAATTTGGCAAAACTAATACAATTATGTAAAGTTTAAAAATAAAATAAAATTTAAAAAAAATAAATAAAATAAAATCTTAAATAAAATTTTAAGATTGTCATGCCTTTTTATGTTTACTTTCAGTTTTCAGAAAAATCCTGTAAAATAGGTACCAGGTTTCCCATTTACAGATAAGGCAACTGAGACTGAGAGAGGCAAAGTCACTTGATCAAAGTCTTGCAAAGAACAAGTTGTGGGACTAGGATTCCATTCAGGCCTGGTTAAACCCACGGCCAGTCCTAAGCCAGTTTGCCTTCTTGAATAAGGAAGAATCTCTATTTTTGGAAAATAATATTGTACTGTTATTCTCTCTTCTTTGTGTACAGAAGTTTTAAATCTTGAATATTTTGGTGTATTAGGTTGCTGCTGCTGCTGCTGCTAAGTCGCTTCAGTCGTGTCCAACTCTGTGTGACCCCAGGGATGGCAGCCCACCAGGCTTCCCCGTCCCTGGGATTCTCCAGGCAAGAACACTGGAGTGGGTTGCCATTTCCTTCTCCAATGCATGAAAGTGAAAAGTGAAAGTGAAGTCGCTCAGTCATCTCCAACTCTTAGTGACCCCATGGACTGCAGCCCACCAGGCTCCTCCGTCCATGGGATTGCCTTCTTCAGTATTAGGCTGAGTGTGTGAAATTGCTGATATTTGGCCATTTCCAGCCTGTGGTTCAATCTTGTAGTTTCCTTCCATGTATGAAGGAAAGAAGAAAGAAAGGAAAAAACAAAATATGGAAAAATAGAGAGCAGTAGAAAGACCAAAGAGCAGAGAGGAAAGAAAGAAAGAAGGAAAAGAAGGGCCCTTCCTTGGTGGTCGAGTGGTTAAGACTCTGCATTTCCAATGCAGGGGGCACAGGTTTGATCCCTGGCCTGGGAGCTAAGATCCCACATGCCTTGTGGCCAGAACACCAAAACATAAAACAGAAGCAAAATTGTGACAAATTCAATAAAGACTTTAAAACTGGTCCACATCAAAAAAATCTAAAAAAAAAAAAAAGAAGAAGAAGAAGGTATGAAAAGTTCTTAGATTATACTAGCAAAGCTCTGTAACTTTCCTAAATCCTGCTGCCCCTCAGCCTCTTCCCCCACAAGCTTGGCTTTCACTGTCCAGAGCCTTTGATCAGCATTTCTACAGTCACCAGACTACCAAGTAATCAACAGAGACCAACTGTATCACATTGTCTTTCATTCTTTACTTTTTTTTAAAGCAAGAATTGCGCAGATTTCTAGCCACAACCTCGAGGGGGTGAGAAGAAAGAAAAGATCAGCACAACAAAGCCTCGCATTTATAGACGCCTATAAATACAACTTTCCCCTCCTGGGGGGAAAACACTGGACCAAAACAAAGTGCCTGCAATGTATGAATTTATAAAAATGTAAAGTTAGCACACATTGGAGTTTCAGATGAGAAACATGACCTCAATGTCAAAAGAAGAGAGATGAGAAAATAAAAAATGAAAGAAACCTTTTTTTATTAAATAATTAGCTTGGAGATGATACGAAGTGTTTTCTAAATGAAACCATTGATAGGAGGAAATAAAAACATTTGAACAATTTGATGAACACATATGAATAACAAATGACAAAGCCAGTGAGCAGTTGAAGCCCTCAAATGGAAGTCTTTAAAGGACAAATGTTCTTACCCCCTAATGTTATCTCAGAATCTAAATATGTTCAGCAAGAGCTGGTAGGAGAGAAATGTTCTCTAAAATGATGATTACGATATGGCTATTACCCCTCACCATCAGCATGAAGAATCTCATTTGGCTCTAGCCCAATGTGATATGAAAGAAAGAGGACTTTTCTTTTCTTATAGATGTTAGCGATTAAACTGGATCAGAGTGGCAAATCCAGGAACCAGAGCCTCCTGTTTTCTTTAGAAACATCCTCCCAGATGGCACTCCCTTGGATGGCATTGCATCTTTGGCTCTCTTCGGCTGCCCACAGAGGAGGACAATGGTGAGACCCGCCCCAGGGCACAATGCTGGTTACCTCTGTGCCAAGGCCCATTATTAAAAGCCTCTTTGTAAGGAGGGAGTTGCCAGAAGACATCTTCTTGTTGCACATGGCCGCTTTTTTGATCTTTGGAATTCTCCAAAAGGAAATGGCCTGAAAAGATCTAGGGTATGACATTATTGCAATTACTACTATTATTTAAGGCTTTCTTAAGTATCCTAGGGATGCTGTCACAAAGTATCACAAACTGGATACCACAAACAAAGTCACGGACAAGGTGGCTCTAATAACAGAAAGTGGTTTTCTCAAAGTTCTGGAGGCTAGAAGTTCAAGATCAGGTGTCTGCAGTGTCGGTTCTCTTTGAAAGCGCTCTCCTTGGTTTGGAGATACACCTGTTTCTCCTTGTGTCCTGGTACAGTCCTTCCTCCATGCCCACACATCCCTGGCGCCTCTTTTTGTGTCCAAATTTCTTCTTCTTGTAAGGACCCTACTCAGTGTGGATTGGGTCCCTCCCTATTTTAACTTAATTGTTTCTTTAAAGATCCTGTCTCCAAATACAGTCTCATCTCATCTCAAGGTACTTGAACATAAATTTTGGAGAGGCACAATTTAACCCATCATAAAAACCTCTGAGGCTATTTTTGAACTGTAATTCCACTATTTTGTTCTTAAGTGAACTTTGTCCAGTTTGAGAATGGTCTAGCTGTGTCTATGCAATAAAGAATGTGGAGTTGGATATTTGTGTCCACTTTGCTTTGCTCTTAAGGGTCTGCTCTTTTTCTTCCTTTACATTTTCAGTCTCTCCATTGTCTTTATGTTTTAAATATGTCTCTGGTAGCATGCTTTAGATATGTCTCTGGTCTTTCCGGTGGCTCAGCAGTAAAGAATACACCCGACAAGCAGGAGACCTGGGTTCCATCCCTGGGTTGGGAAGATCCTCAGGAGAAGGAAATGGCAAACCACTCCAGTATTCTTGCCTGGAAAATTCTATGGACAGAAGAATCTGGTGGGTTACAGTCCATGGGATCTCAAAGAGTCAGACACAATTTAGCGACTAAATAGCAAAGAGTTGGTAGCATAAAGCTGAAGTTTTAAAAACCTCTAATCTGAAGATCTGTGCATTTTCAGTGTAGGGTCGCATCTCCTTACTTTATTGTGACACTGATTTATTTGGTCATATGGATCATTCCATTAGTCATCTCAGGCTGTTACAATGTGGTAATGTGCAACTTTTAAATCCCATTCTGTATTTCCCACATTCTTCATCTTATATCATAAGTTCATTGCTGTTGCTGTTGTTCAGTCATGTCTGACTCTTTATGACCCCATGGAGTGTAGCACTCCAGGCCTCCCTGTCCTTCACCATTTCCCAGAGTTTGCTCAAACTCATGTCCAGTGAGTTGGTGATGCCATCCAACCGTCTCATCCTCTGTTGTCCCCTTCTCCTCCTGCCTTCAATCTTTCCCAGCATCAGGGTCTTTTAAAATGAGTCAGTTCTTCACATCGGGTAGCCAAAGTATTGGAGTTTCAGCATCAGCATCAGTCCTTCCAATGAACATTCAGGACTGATTTCATTTAGGATGGACTGGTTGGATCTCCTTGCAGTCCAAGGGACTCTCAAGAGTCTTCTCCAGCACTGCAGTTTGAAGGCATCAATTCTTTGGCACTCAGCCTTTTCTATTGCCAGCTTTCATATCTGTACGTGACTACTAGAAAAACCACAGCTTTGACTAGATGGACCTTTGTAGGCAAAGCAATGTCTCTGCTTTTTAATACACTGTCTAGGTTTGTCACTGCTGTTCTTCCAAGTAACCGACATCTTTTAATTTCATGGGTACAGTCACCATTTGTAGTGATTTTGGAGCCCAAGAAAATAAAGTCTGTCACTGTTTCCACTGTTGCCCCATCTATCTGCCACGAAGTGATGGGACCAGATGCCATGATCTTTGTTTTTTGAATGTTGAGTTTTAAGTCAGCTTTTTCACTCTCCTCTCAGTTTCATCAAGAGGCTGTTTAGCTACTCTTTGCTTTCTGCCATAAGGGTGGTGTCATCTGCATATCTGAGGTTATTGATATTTCTCCCAGCAATCTTGATTCCAGCTTGTGCTTCATCCAGCCCAGTGTTTCTCATGATATACTCTGCATGTAAGTTAAATAAGCAAGGTGACAATATACAGCTTTGAGGTACACCTTACCCAATTTGAACCAGTCCATTGTTCCATGTCGGGTTCTTACTTGCTTCTTGACCTGCATACAGATTTCATGAGAGACAGATAAGGTGGTCTGGTATTCCCATCTCTTTAAGAATTATCCACAATTTGTTGTGATCCACACAGTCAAAGACTTTAGCATAGTCAATGAAGCAGAGGTAGATGTTTTTCTGGAATTTTGTAGCTTTTTCTATGATCCAACTGATGTTGGCAATTTGATCTCTGGTCCCTCTGCCTTTTCTAAATTCAGCTTGTACATCTGGATGTTCTTGGTTCCTGTACTCTTGAAGCCTAGCTTGAAGGATTTTGAGCATGACATTGTTGGCATATGGAATGAATGCAATTGTGTGGTAATTTGAGCATTCTTTGATATTGCCCTTCTTTGGGATTGGAATGGAAGCTGACCTTTTCCAGTCCTGTGGCCACTGCTGAGTTTTCCAAATTTGCTGGAATGTTGAGTGCAGCACTTTCACAACATCATCTTTTAAGATTTTAAATAGCTGAGCTGGAGTTTCATCACCTCCACTAGCTTTGTTCATCTGATGCTTCCAAAGCCCTACTTGACTTTGCACTACAGGATGTCTGGCTCTAGGTGAGTAATCACACCATCATGGTTATCCAGATCATTAAGATCTTTTTTGTATAGTTCTTCCTTGTATTCTTGCCACCTCTTCTTAAGTTTTCGCTTCTGTTAGGTCCATACCATTTCTGTCCTTTATTGTGCCTATCTTTGCATGAAATATTCCCTTGGTGCTTCTAATTTTGTTGAACAGATCTCTAGTCTTTCCCATTCTTTTGTTTTCCTGTGTCTTTGCATTGTTCCTTAAAAAAGCTTTCTTATCTCTCCCCCTGTTCTCTGGAACTCTGCATTCAAATGGACATATCTTTCCTTTTCTCCTTTGCCTTTCATTTCTCTTCTCTTCTTTTCTCAGCTATTTGTAAGGCCTCCTCTGACAACTGTTTTGCCTTTCTGCATTTCTTTATTGGGGATGGTTTTGATCACCACCTCCTGTACAATGTTATGAACCTCCATCCATAGTTTGTCTTTCAAGTTAGCATAGGCAAGTTTTGTCAATATTTGGCCACTCTGTAATATGGATTATCATCTTTCTATATATGTTAGCCTCCACTAACATTTCCTAGGAACCCACTTCACATTCTGAAAGCCAATACTATATACTGCTAATTTGAGGTTGTTGTATTCGTTTATTTGTTGTGATAGCAGTGGTTTATTTCTGGGCATTAACTTCTGTATCACTCACCTAAGGCTAAATTACGCTATAGTAACCAGCAATTCCAAAATCCAAGTGGCTTTAATGTGGGTTTATTTCTCATTCATGTCACATGTACACATCAGCTTTTGCTCTTCGTTCCTGGCCCCAGTCCCTTTCTGAAGCATTGCTAAGGATAGAGCAGAAGAAAAAGAGATGGTAGAACTTCATGATGGTTTTGAAAACTTCTGCTCAGAAGGTGACATATTTCATTTCCACTGACAGTTTATTGGCTAAACAAATCACCTGGCCAAGACTGATATCACCAGTATTTAAATAAAACCCTCTCAAAGGAGATCAAACCTGATGTCAGGAGGGTGAGGAAATACATAATCCTCCCAGGAGGAGGGGCACCCCATATTTGGAAATAAAATGCAATCTGTTGCACCTCAACCACTGTAGCCTCAAAGGCTGAAAATGGTCATGTGGTCAGATAAAAAGTAAAGTTTCATTATTATATAAGAAAAGGACAATGGATATAGGGGACATTTGGCAGTCTTCTTTCAGTGACTGCTGTACATATTTTAACACATTAATCAATATCTTTACCTTTCCTCCCAAGCATTGTAAGACCTCCAAACACTGTGACCCTTTTCACTTTCTCTATAATTTAAATACTCCCACATTAATTATTTTAGTTATACCTTTTATTTAATCCCATAATTTATACATTAATTTAGTTGCTTATCCAGTCAAATTATATTTAGACTTACCCAGTATTTACTAATATCTGAAATTTTTCCTTGAAACGAATCTTTTAGAATTTTCTTGGGCAAAGATCTGTTGGTGGTAAAACTCTCAATTTTTGTTTGTCTAAAAAGAGTATTTTGTCTTCATTATTGAAAGGTATTTTTGCTTTCTTTGAAAGTCTACACTAGCAGCACTTTTTCTTTCAGCGTATCGCATAGTTTATTCCTGTCTTTTGTCTTTTATTACTACTGTTGAAAAGCTCACCAGCTGTCTAATTGTCACCACTTTGGAAGTGACTTTTATTTTCTGGCTGCCTTTTAGATCTTCTTTTGGCTTTAGACAGTCTACAGTTTTACTAGAATATGCCTAGGTATAAACTCATACCTTTTATCTTTTATTCTTCTTGGAACTTTTTGGGTTTCTTGGATCTGAGGTTTGTACTCTTCCAACAAATGTTTATGGAAAATTCTGGGGTTTTTTCCCCCTTCAAATACTCTTCATCCCATTTTTGTCTTTTATCTTTCTAGAATTCTGTACTACCTCACGCCCTATGCAACCTGTCTTGCATATCTCGGCTCTCTGTGGCACCCTGGGTAATTTAATGAACTCTATTTTCCATCCCACTAATTTACTACTCACTCAGCTATGTCAGACCTCCCGTTTAGCATATCCAGTGAGTATTTTTATTGAGGTAGCCTTTGACTGTGTGGATCACAATAAACTGTGGAAAATTCTTCAAGAGATGGGAATACCAGACCACCTGACCTGCCTCTTGAGAAATATGTATGCAGGTCAGGAAGCAACAGTTAGAACTGGACATGGAACAACAGACTGGTTCCAAATAGGAAAAGGAGTATGTCAAGGCTGTATATGTCACCCTGCTTATTTAACTTATACGCAGAGTACATCATGAGAAACGCTGGACTGGAAGAAACACAAGCTGGAATCCAGATTGCTGGGAGAAATATCAATAGCCTCAGATATGCAGAT
>NW_011495020.1:6310005-6326233 GCF_000754665.1 Bison bison bison
CCACCTCATGTGAAGAGTTGACTCATTGGAAAAGACTGATGCTGGGAGGGATTGGGGGAAGGAGGAGAAAGGGATGACAGAGGATGAGATGGCTGGATGGCATCACTGACTTGATGGACATGAGTCTGAGTGAACTCCGGGAGTTGGTGATGGACAGGGAGGCCTGGCGTGCTGCAATTCATGGGGTCGCAAAGAGTTGGACACGACTGAGCGACTGAACTGAACTGAACTGAAAGTTCATTTAAGATAAAATTAACCACCTTTAAGTGTACAATTCAATGGCTTTTAGTACCTTCACGATGATGTACGACCACCACAGCTATCTTGTTTCATCAAAACATTTTCATCAACCCAAAATAAAATCCTATACCTGTTAAGTAGTCACTCCCCATGACTCCTTCCTCTTAGCCCCTGGGAGCCACCCATCTGCTTTCTGTCTCTATGGATTTACCTATCCTAGGCCCTCCATATACATGGAGCCATGTAGTACGGGACCTCTTGTGTCTGTCTTCTCTCACTTAGCCTAATGCTTTCAAGGTTCATCCATGTTGTTACATGTATCAGTACTTCATTCTTTTTCTTTACGACTGAGTAATAGTGCACAGTGTAGATATACCACACTTTGTTTATCCATTCATCCACTGAGGACATTTGGGTTGCTTCCAGTTTCAGGTTGCTATTAGCCCCATTTTTTCACATGGGGAAACAGAGAGGTTAAGTAACTGACCAAAAGTCATAATCTGATCAACTAATGGAGGACTGTTTCAATTCTAAGGAGTCCAACTCCAGAGTCCACCTTCTCAAATGTCCTCTCATTTGATGAAGAATGAATGAGGGGTTACTATATTCTAGGCAACATAAAATCTAATTCAACTCCTCAGGCAAAGCCAGTTATTTCCTTCTCTGTGCTCACAAGGCATTGTGTATTTGAGGTTGATATCCTATGAACTTCATGGGCACTGACTTTCCACCAATATGACTTCCAGCTCTGGCTTTATCCAACTTGAGCAAGATACAGAAATAAAAGCTATAAACTGAGATTTTGTATTTACAGAGATAAGATTCTTTCCTTTCTTCCTCACAATGACCCTGTGTAGCAAGAACCATTTTACAGTGGAATGTCAATGCAGTAACTAACCAAACTAAAAACCAATAAAATGGATTAAGAAAATTTAAAAGGTAAAGTTCAACATTATACTTCATGAGGGAAATGCAAATTAAGAGAACAGTGAGATACTACTGGATACCTATCATAATCTAAATCCAAATTATACATCCAAATCACTGACAAAACCAGATTCTGGTGAGGATGTGGAGTAGATTTATCCATTGCTGGTGGGGGTGAAAAATGGTACAGCCACTTTAGAAGACAGTTTGGCAGTTCCTCACAAAATTTACCATATGATGCAGCAATTGGGCTCCTTGGTATTTACCAAAATCAGTTAAAAACTTATGTCCACACAAAAACCTGCATACAGATGTTTTTTTGCAGCTTAATTCGTATTTGTCAATATTTGGAAGCAACCAAGATGTGTTTAAGTAGGTGAATGGATAAATAAACTATGATACATACAGACAAGGGAATATTATTCACACTAAAAAGAAACAAACTATCAAGCCAGGAAAAGACATGGAGGAATTTTAATGCATATTAATAAGTAAAAGAAGCCAGTTGGAAAAAGCTACATACTGTGTAATTCCAACAATATGACATTCTGGAAAAGACAAAACTAGGGAAACAGTAAAAACAGCAATGGTTGCCAGGGGTTAGGGGAAGGGAGAAATGAATCGGCAGAGCACAGAAGATTTTTAGGGTGGTGAAACTGCTTTGTATGATACTGTAATGATGGACACATGTCATTATATGCTTGTCCAAACCCATAGAATGTTCAACATCACTAGAGTGAACCTTAATGTAAGCTATGGTTTAAAGTGATACTGTTGTGTTAATGTAGAATTATACAGAGTTGTAACAAAGGTACCACTCTGATGGGGGATGCCAGTGGTGGGGGAGGCTGTGCCCGTACGGGTCAGGAGGTATATGGGAACTCTCCGTACTTTTTTCTCAATTTTTTTGTGAACCTAAAACTGAAGATAGTCTTTATTCTAATTCAAAGAATAAATCTTCCAGGAAGGCTGTTGCATGAAGGACACAGGTTATAGTGGAGGGGACTGGGAGAGACAGACCTTTGAAAGATTCTAAAAGTACTTTAGGATAATTTCAGGGACTTGAAGTTGATATAGCCAATGAGTTGCCAAATGAATGATGCATATTAGTGAATAGAAATAGGTAGGAATTATTACCCTCAAAGAAATAAGACCTGAAGAGGGAAAAAAAACAAACAGAAAACAAACAAAAAAACCCCCCACATCCATGATCATATTGAGCAAGAAGCAGCCCAGAAATTCAATGTCCCATTTGCATCCCTCTGGAGAATACTTTTGAGAGTCCCTTGGACTGCAAGGAGGTCCAACCAGACCTGAGTGTTCATTGGAAGGACTGATGTTGAAGCTGTAACTCCAATACTTTGGCCACCTGATGTGAATGAAGAGCTGACTCATTGGAAAAGACCCTGATGCTGGGAAAGACTGAGAGCAGGAGGAGAAGGGGACAACAGAAGATGAGATGGTTGGATGGCATCACCGACTCAATGGACATGAGTTTGGGTAAACTCCAGGAGTTGGTGATGGACAGGGAGGCCTGGCGCACTGTGGTTCATGGGGTCACAAAGAGTCAGACATGACTGAGGGACTGAACTGAACTGCATCCTGCACTCACCTGGGTACTCCCCTCTCACCCAGAGGAAACACATGGAACAGTGGGAAAGGTTCACTTGAAAAAACCTTGTCAAAATGTTTCCCCAAAACTGACATGGTTGATGAACTGTTGACAAATATCAATCAAGAATTCCCTAATAGCTCAGTTGGTAAAGAAAATACCTGCAATGCAGGAGACCCCAGTTCGATTCTTGGGTCGGGAAGATCCACTGGAGAAGGGATAGGATACCCGCTGTAGTACTCTTGGGCTTCCCTTGTGGCTCAGCTGGTAAAAAGATCCGCCTGCAATGTGGGAGACCTGGGTTCGATCCCTGAGTCAGGAAGATCCCCTAGCGAAGGGAAAGGCTACCCACTCCAACATTCTTGCCTGGAGAATTCCATGGACTATATAGTCCATAGGGTTGCAAAGAGTTGGACACAACTGAGCGACTTTCACTTTCTTTTTCACTCTTTTCAAACTGAAACAGACATATTACTCATTAAAATCATGAGATTTGATAGTATTTGGGGCCCATGATATTTTATTTAAAGATTAAAAAATAATATAACCTACAAAATTATCATACAGTATAATAACATAAGAATGAGGATATCATTTTTTCAATTCCCTTCCTCCAAAAAAGGTAGAAAACACAAATGGCCATCAATAAGGTAATGGCTAAATAATGTGTGTGTGTGTATACACACCCACTTTGGAACAATGTACAGCTATATAAAAGGATGAAAAAGCTCTCTATTAATATCTACTGATACAGACAATTTTCAATGAAATAAAATATAGTTGAATGAAAAAAGTAGCTCTGTAGCATGAGCCTAATGGAATCCCATATTTTTTACACTAAATTATATAAACTTTCATCTGCCAATTTATCAGCTCTCTCCCAAGCCAGAATATAGGATGCCCAGCAACTAGGACTGTGTCTGCCATATAAACACATTTGCTCTATAAACATCTGTTACATAAATGAATATCTAATTACAGTTCAAAACTAGAAGATTACTACTTAATGAAGAAATGAAGGTAACATTTGGGGGACACCTGCTCTATTTCAGCATTTAATTAGTACATTATACTTGTTAGTATACTTATTATTATACTTATCACTCACAAATCCCAATGAGATTGAGATGATTAAGACTCAGAAAGCTTAAATATATATAATTTATCCAAGTTTACATACAGCCTAGGATACAAGGCCTTTTTTAAAATTGAAGTGTAGTTGATTTATAATATTGTGTAAGTATACAGCAAAGTGATTTGGCTAAATATATGTGTATTCAAATTATTTTCTATTATAGGTTATTACAAGTTGTTGAATAGAGTTCTCTGTGTTACACAGTAAATCCTCATTGCCTATCTATTCTATGTATAGTAGTTTGTATGTGTTACTTCCATACTCCTAACTTACTCCTCTCTCTCCTGCCTTTCCCCTTTGGTAACCAAATGTTTGCTTTCTATGTCTGTGGGTCTGTTTCTGTTTGGTAAATAAATTCTTTTGTATTATTTTTTTTAGACTCTACATATAAGTGTTATCATATAATATTTGTCTGTCTGATTTACTTTACTTAGTATGATATTCTCTAGGTCCATCCATGTTGCTGCAAACGGCATTATTTCATTCTTTTTTTGGCTGAAATAATATTCCATTGTGAGTATAATATATGTCACATCTTTATCCATTCCTCTGTTGATGGACACTTAAGGTGCATCCATGTCTTGACTATTGTAAATGGTGCTGTTATGACTATTGGGGTGCATGTATCTTTCATATACTTTTAGAGTTTTCTGGATATATTCCCAGAAGTAAGATTGCTAGATCCCACGGTAGCTCTATTTTTGGTATTTTTAAGGAAACTCCATATTGTTTCTATAGTGGCTGCACCAATTTACATTCCTACTCACAGTGTAGGAAGGATCCTAAAGGAGACCTTCTTTTTAAAAATTTTTAGTTAGTTTTTTATTTTTTATTTTTTTTGGCAGCACTGGGTCTTCATTTTTGAACATGGACTTTCTCCAGTTGCAGCGAGCAGGGGTCCACTCCCCAGTTGTGATGCATAGGTTTCTACTGCAGTGGCTTCTCTTGTTGCGGAGCTCAGGCTGTAGGGCAGGTGGGCTCTGTAGTTGTGGTGCATAGGCTTAGTTGCCCCACGGTATGTGGAATCCTCCTGGACCCGTGATTGAACCGGTATCCCCTGCATTGCAAGGCGTACTCTTAACCACTGGACCACCAGGGAGGCATGAAAGCATTTTGATTGCACAGCTTCTGAGCACATTCTCAGGTATAATCAGTAATAGAATCCCAGTCGTCTCAGTCGTGTCCTCTATGTTACTTTGATGTCTTGTCTATCTTATATTATGGACCTACTAATAAAGAGCAAAATGGAAGTGCAAAGCTTGGCGTGTTTTGTTCATAGCTCCCTAAGGAATCTTAGATGTGGTAAATTCAAATTAAGGAAGAACTTGTTATTGAATACCTAAGCTTGTAGGAGGCAGTATAATTGGTGTTTTCACATTTGTCCTCTAAAACACCTTGGTGGGTAGGTCTTATTCTCCTCATTTTGAGAGATGAGGAAACTGAGGTTCTGAAAGTTTAAGCCATTTATCTGAAGTCACATAAGTGTTGAGTGTTCAAGCTGAGACTGCCCAGACTTGTTTGCTTCCAGAACTCATGCTCTTCCTAAACTCCTTACTACCTTTCCCATGCCAGGATCCAGGCAGGTGAAAGAGTCAAAGACACGGCCTTCCTTCTCTAAATACTGGGTCTCTTTCTCTCAAAGGCTCAAAACTGCTGAACCCACCTCTGTAGGCCAGTGAAGAAGTAGGAAGAGGACTGCACCCGCCTTACTGAGCTCTGGCTCTGTAATTTTCAGAGACCAAGTTTCAGAGACCAAGGGTCTCTGTAACATTTAGAGACCAAGTGCATCAGAAAACGCATACCCCCAAACAACAGCAGACAGTCAAACAAGACCCACTGCAGAATAAGCCTCGTGTTCTCTGTCCCCATCCGATACCATCCATCATTAAATAGCTGTCAGTTCCTTCCAGATCACTGTATTATGTATGGGTTGCAGGGCTACCAATTAGTTTGAGCAAGTGCTAAAAATAAATAAATGATGAGGAGCCTTCTATTCTCATCCAGGGTAATGAGGGCCTGCATTTGGGGTGACAGGGGTGGAGGGGGGCAGGGGAGTCTGAGGGAACACAAGGACGATGTGGAGCCCTGAAGCTTCATTCAGCGAAACCAACGGTTTGTTCTGCAGCTTCTGTTTACAAATGGACCAACTGCCCCAACTGGGCCCCTTTCTCGGGGCTGGGGGTGATGCCTGGACAGGGGCAGTTATGTGGGGCTCATGATTTTATTCTTTCTTAAGATCCTCTTATATAACCGACATGTTGTGCAATTGAGCAGTTGGTGGTTCAAGGAAGCTGGCCCGTACCTTAGATAAGAAGTTGAATTATTCCCGGGGATGTTTGGAGTCAGGCAGGCTGGGAGACAGCGAGGAGTGAGCGGGGCCTCCCGCACACAGGACACAGCCTTGTAGCTGAGAAGTTCCCTCTACACAAGCCACACGAGTGCCCCATTTCCTGAGCATCTGTATTTGGTGAACACTGGAAACCTCTTGCTTTCCCACCGAAGGCCTCTTGCTTCCTCTTGGTAAAGTCAAAAACATGACCCAGTTGCAACGGAGACACAAAATAGCAGTTTGATGGGAGGAAGAGAAGAGGGGAGAGGCATGAGGGGGCAAGAGGTCTCCATGATTGAGACCCACGCCACTGACAACCACCACCTCTAGGACCATAGTTGGTGGGGGCAGATGTGAGTTGGTGAAAGAAAAGAGGGAATCAGAGCACATCTGGCTAAGAACACATCTGGCTAATGACTGTGATGGTTATCTCTTCATGACACCGTTGGAACAAGCCCTGGAAATACTACATTAGCATATTTACTTCCTTGCAGACTTGTGTCTGATGTGAGTGGCCCTCAGTGCCTACCCTCCCTACCTACCATTCCCCATCCTCATACAGGAGATACCTGGAGCCTGGGTCTCCCTGATGGGGCAGTGGAGGAGGCTAACATCTGCTCAGGGTTTTTATAAAATCAAATACAGTGACAGAGAAAATAAATGCACCAATTTCTCCCACTACAGCCTTACCTTTTTTTGTTCTGCATTTACAAATGCAGAATGTGGCAGAATAAATGTTTTTGGCATGTATACATTTTGATTAAAAGAAGATAAGGCCAAGCCATAAGATCACATATCCAAAGGGAGACTAAGGACATGTTGGATACACTTATCTGTATTTGTGGTCCTAAACTACATTGGGTAATGAAGGCGTTAGAATATCCTGGGTTAAATTTTCTCTTTACTCAGAGATGGGGATTCTCATTTATAGATCCCCAGACCTCTCCAGATAAAGATTTCTCAAGGCTAAGATAAAGCTAAAAAGTTGATCCTGTGTAGGAAGTAGTCTTCTGCCCATGCCTTGATGAGGAGAAAGGCCGTAGAAACTCAAGGTGAGTCAAGAATCTCCTTTTCTTCTGACTGTTCCTGGTTGACAGCAGATGTACCCCTGTCTCAATACCTTCTCCCAGGCCTTTGAGGAGTAAAAACAGTGTATGCTGATGATTAGGGCAAAGGGAGAAGACAAAAACAGAAGGATGTAAAAGAGTAGAGTGGAGACGAGACAGGTAAAAAATGGAGGCTGGTAGGGTAGGTGGAGGAAGTTTAAAGGAAGTGGGGGTTGCCCTGGTTCTTTGGAATGAGGCAGCATAAGGCAGAAATGGGGCTTCCTGGTGGCTCAGACAGTAAAGAATCTGCCTGCAATGCAGGAGATGTAGATTCAATCCCTGAGTTAGGGAGATCCCCTGGAGAGCAACCCACTCCAGTATTCCTGCCTGGAGAATTCCATGGACAGAGGAGCCTGGCAGGCTGCAATCCATGGGGTTGCAAAGAGTGGGACATGACTGAGTGACTAACACTTTCACTTTTTCAAGGCAGAAATAAGACTATAAACAACCCTCACGAGCATGCTAGCCCCAGGGACGGCTCAACAATAGGACTTTGGTTTGCTGAGTACTGTGTCCAAGCTCAGGAGGCAGACCTAGTGCTCCAGATGATGGCAAACAATAGTCTTTATATAAGGATTTTTCAGTCTTTTTTGGGGGAGAAATATGAGAAGCAGAACAGCCAGAAAGAGACAGGAGGAGAAAGATTGTATGTTCAAGGGTTTGACTAGGAATTTTTTCTCCAGGAAAATCTGAATTGCTCTGCAATGCTTTGGAGTTGAAATAGCATTTGGGGAGGAAAGAATGGGGGCTGAGAAAAGAGTTTGAGTCTGGACTTAGGGAAGAAGAGAAGCCATTCACAGCAGCATCCTCTCTGTTTGTATCTGTCTTCCCTTGAAGATAGTTTACAAAGCAAAATGATCATCTTTATAGCTTCTGATCTTGATTTCCTAACCTCAGCCAATACTTAATTTAAGATTTTATTTCCATCACCTTTATCATGTAACCTTTCATTAAATCCCTATTTAAGAGCCTATTTTTTAAGAAATTTTAAGAGCCTGTTCCACACCCAGAACTGGACAAGGCAATTTGGAGGTAATGAAACAAACAGTAAAAACAGACAATTGCTCCAAGTTTATTACAGTTTCCTTCTCTCCAAGGAGACAGGTAATCCAAGAGACAAAATAAAACAATGCATTTATGTACCATAATTATGCTAAGTATGGTGGCTCAGCTGGAGAAGAATTCACCTGCATTGCAGGAGACTTGGGTTCAATCCCTGGGTTGGGAAGATCTCCTGAAGAAGGGAATGGCTAATCACTCTAGTATTCTTGCCTGGAGAATTCCATTATAGTCCATGGGGTTGCAAAGAGTCAGACAAGACTAAGCGACCTTCATTTTCACTTTTATAATAGGAATTTAGAAAATGGAAACAGCTGGAGGACTATCCACCACTTGCTGACAGCGACAAGGCCTTTGTATAAACACATTCAATGCTTTATAAACATACTACTTTCAATCTTCACTGCCTATATGGCTGTCATTGTACCCATTTTACAGATACAAAATTGAGGCTTAAAAAGGTTAGGTAAGTTTCTCAAGGACTCAGGAAAGTATCTGAGGTGACCTAGCTGATTTTGGTATCTTAACCTCACCCATTGATTCTACATTTTATCTAGGAAAAAAGGAAGATAGGAAGCCAATGTGTGAGTGTGTGTGTGGCAAGGCATGTGCTATCTGGTTATTATCTTTTATCAAGAGAACAAAAGCTCTCCCAGAAATCTTACCTGGTAGAAGTGCTCATCAGCAGAACTAGATGTGTGGATAGCAGGGGAGAGACTTTACCTGAGCATATTGCAACACCTCAAATAATTGGAGCTCTTTTAATAAGTGAAGAGGGGAGAATAGACATTTAATAGACAACCAGAAGAATCTGCCAAACTGGGCACTTTACATGTGTGATGGCAGAATGCTGGTGTGAGATTGCTAGAGTCTGAACTAGGATTTTGGAAGCTGAATTAGAAGAAAATAAAAAGATCCAAGAAGATTAAAAAAAAAAAAAACTCATTTGGAGATAGGCTGTATAGAGGTCCTGAAAAAGGAGGAATGAAAAATGGTTCCAAGGAAAATGGAAGTGTGATGTACAGTGTAAAAGCAGGTTTCACTGGACTGATCGTGGGGAAGGTTTTGTATATATTGAGTGATGGTAGAACCCCAATGGGATATGCCCTCTGAGTTGGCACCAATCACCTGATTGCAAAGAATTAGTCAGGGCTGGTGGCAAATTAGCCTCAAAATGACTGTGTAGGGACTTCCCTGGTGGTCCAATGGTTAAGAATCTGCCTGCCAATGCAGGGGACATGGGTTCAATCCCTGGTCTGGGAAGATCCCACATGCTGAGGGGCAGCTAAGCATGTGTGTCGCAACTACTGAAGCCTGATGCCTATATAGCCTATGCTCTGCAACAAGAGAAGCAGCCACGATGAGAAGCCCGTGCACCTCAACGAAAAGTAGCCCCTGCTTGCTGCAACTAGAGAAAGCCCCAGTACAGCAACAGAGACCCAGAGCAGCCAAAAATAAATAAATAAAAAAAATTTTTAATGGTATTGTAGGGATGATGAGTTTCTCAGAGCAGAGAGCCTAACAGAAGCCAAACAGGGTCCAAGGAGCTTTGAGGAGCATTCGCATTTAGATAAGGGGAAGGAAGTGAGCTGGTAACGCCAGAAACAACAAAAAAACTTTTGCTAGGAGTTCACAAGAGAATCAGGAAAGCAGACTTTCACAGAAGACTGGGCTGGAGGGAGTTTGGGGGTGGGGGCGGGGGTTAACTGTCCCAGGCAGCCCAGGAGTTAAAGAGGAAGAGGGTGAAGGAAGACCCCTGTTTGGCAAAAGCAGATAATGATTATCTGGGGGCACAACACGGACAGAAATGGAGAAGCCAAAAGATGTTTGTTTTTCTCAGTGGTGGCCCTTCAGAAGTACCTTGGAATGACCAATGGTTTCATCATATCCCCTATTTTATTTTGTGAGACTGAGAGCTTTCAAAATTTTGTCATTCTCACCTAGCAGCAACTTTTATAAAACTGAATATTAATGAATTACACCACTGCTATTCTCCTAACATAGCAGAAAACTAATATTTTTATAAGACTGCATGGATTAGGGTAAAGGGCAGACCAAGAAGAAACACTTCTTGGTTCCCTTCTAAGATCATTCACCTGTTCCAGCCCTAAAAAGCTTTCCCACACACTCTATGACCACTTCAAAGGCCTCGAACTCCCCAAAGTCCAGTTGCCTTTGAAGTCTTTGAAGTGTCAGTGGGAGAATGTGGAGCATTTGAGACAAAAAAAAAAAATGCCTTCCGGTCATCTGAGTGCCAAGTCTCCGTCACCACTTCTTGAGACTAAAGGCTACTTTTTTTTTTTTTTTTATTGTTAAACTTTACAAATTGTATTAGTTTTGCCAAATATCAAAATGAATCCGCCACAGGTATGTGATGGAAAGAAGCATCCTCCTGAGCTCTTGACGCTACAAGGACAAGGGCCCAGGGTGGCAGAAAAGCTATAGTCCTTGATTTGCCAGGATGCGGGTTATTTACAGGTTTTAAACATTCTATTCAAATAATTTTCCCATAAGATGAAAACAATGAGTCATTCGACAAACAGAGATACTGCCAATGGCCTCCTCCTTCAAGCCTTCAGAAACTCAGCAGTGTTTCTCAAAAGGTGTAAGATTCCCAAAATCCTATTATGTAAAATGACTCTAGGTAATATACAAATGGACATTGGATTAGTCAGCTTAGGTTAAGTTTGGATGCAGTAACCAATGACATGAAAGAAAAATCTCAGTGGCTTAGAATAATAAACATTTATTTCTCACTCACATACATGTAAGTTACCAGGTGGTTTCAGGTCTGCCTCCTGTTTTCTTTATTTCAGGACCAGGTTAAAGCCCAAATCTTTTTTTTTTTTTTTCCTGTTTTCAACCTTATTTTATTTATTTATTTATTTTTTAAATTTTATTTTATTTTTAAACTTTACATAATTGTATTAGTTTTGCCAAATATCAAAATGAATCCACCACAGGTATACATGTGTTCCCCATCCTGAACCCTCCTCCCTCCTCCCTCCCCATACCATCCCTCTGGGTCGTCCCAGTGTACTAGCCCCAAGCATCCAGTATCGTGCATCAAACCTGGACTGTAAAGCCCAAATCTTATCTGAGTCTTGAGGCAGGAAGAAGGAAGCATGTAAGTCCAGAGAATGCCCGTAAATTGTCTGCTCGGGAGCACCACCCGTCCCTAGCCACTGCCGGTCACATGGCCAAGCCTGACCTCAATAGGGCTGGAAATACACAGAATCCTTCCTAGCAGAGTGGGGCTCTGAAGGGTGCAGTACTGAGCATTTTGGACAAATCATTTTAATTGTAATATATCTGTCTTCAGTTCAGTCACTCAGTTGTGTCTGACTCTTTGCGACCACATGGACTGCAGCACGCCAGGCTTCCCTGTCCATCACCAACTCCCAGAGCTTACTCAGACTCATGTCCATCGAGTCAGTGATGCCATCCAACTACCTCAACCTCTGTCATACCCTTCTCCTCCCATCTTACTGTATATTATAAAAGCACAATTAGATAGATGATTTAACAGGTGATTTTTCAAAATATTTAAGTGGAAACATGAATCAATTGAAGGGTGATTTTACGTAAACAGTGCTGCTGCTGCTGCTGCTGCTGCTAAGTCACTTCAGTCGTGTCCGACTGTGTCCAGCCCCATGGACTGCAGCCTACCAGGCTCCTCCGCCCATGGGATTTTCCAGGCAACAGTACTGGAGTGGGTTGCCATTGCCTTCTCTGAAACAGTGCTACATTTGCTATAAAAATATGACAAAAGTTATGAGAGTCATGTGCAAATGACTAGAGTCTGCAAAACAATACATTAAAATGTCAGGGGTTTTTTTTCCCCTGTTAAGTACATTAAACATGACTGACTCATTTGTTGATTAAGAAACCAGCCATGACACAGGATCCTTATCAGACACACTGGAGATTGTCCACTTATACTTATTTTTTCAAGATTCAGTTATTCATTTGATTTTTGGCTGTGCTGGGCCTCCATTGCTGTGTGCAGGCTTGGTCTGGCTGTGGCAAGTGGGGGCAACTCGCTTGCTGCGGAGCACGGGCTCTAGAGCACTGGCTTAGTAGCTGCGGCTCACGGGCTTAGTTGCTCGTGGCATGTGGGATCTTCCTGGACCAAGGAATCGAACCTGTCCCCTGCACTGCAAGGCAAATTCTAAACCACTAGACCACCAGGGAAACCCCACGTCCATCTGTACTTCAGATAGATACAGAGGGCGTTATGGGCTGAATTGTGTCTCTCTAAAATGTGTATGGTGAAGCCCTAACCAGCCATGTGATTATATTTGGAGATAGGGCTATTAAGGAGACAATTAAGGTTAAATGAGGTCATAAGGGTGGGTCCCTAATCTAACAGGGCGGGTGCCCATTTAAGAGAAGAAAAAGATACCATAGCTCTGTCTCTCTGAGCATAGAGAAGACACAGCAAGAAAATGACTGTCTACAAGCCAAGAAGAGAGGTCTCACTAGAAACTCAATTTTCCGAAATCTTGATCTTGGTTTTCTAGTCCCCAGAAATGGGAGAGTACAGATTTCTGTTGTTGAAGATAGCCAGCCTGTGGTGTTTTGTTGTTGTAGCTGATGCAGAGAATAATATTAAATAAGCATTTACAGAGCAAAAAATTCTGTCCAAAAGTATTATACCAGAGCCTATGGAGGATCCAGAGATAAATTGTATGTGTGTCCTATCCTCAAGGGAAGTGAAAACACATACATAAATCATGATGCAAGTAGAAAGACAACGATGGACAAAATTATATTGTAGAGAGAATGAGCGGGATTATGGAAAGCATCATGGCAGACATGCATTCTACGTTTGGATAGAGTATGCATACATGAGGTAAAGGAAAGATCCATTCTACATAGAGGGAGTAGAGGACACAGAGGCAAAGAGACGCAGAAGCTTGGGCCAGGATGTGGAGTCATAGAGGAAAACATTAGGAGGATCATTGGAACCATCTAATGAAGTGTATGAGAGATGGTAAATCCCATAACAGAATGCATGATTTTTATTCTGTAGGTACTTTGAGAACACAGCCCGCCACACCCAGTTTAAGCTGGAGAGTGCCTTTGATCAAATTTGGAGCTTACAAGAGGATCTTTTTGCTGTGACAGGAGTGAACTGGATGAGGGAGAGAGGTTTGGTAAAGGAAAGAGCCAAGAAAAGAAGGCAGGAAGGAGGGAGAGAAGAAAGGGTCTAGATAGGAAACTTAACAGTTTCCAGGTGAAAGGTGAAGAGGACCTGCTCTAGGGCAGTAGGTATAGAGTAGATGGAGACAAGACGTAAAGCAGATTGATATCAGGAACAGGGAAAAGAATAAGAGGTGATACTGGAGTAGGAACCACACAGCCAGACACACCCTGAAACAGTGATTCTTAAACTCTCTTGATTGTTGAGTGTGTGGGTCCATGTGTGTATGTGTGTGTGTGTGTGTGTGTTTCTGTGGGGAGGGTCAGGATATTTTCCAAATGGGTCCTAATTCAAGAGAGCTTGTTTTGTGTTAGTCATTCAGTCGTGGCAAGAGTCAGAAAAATATGCACGCACATACACACATGGACACGTATGCTCAACATTTTACCTTCAAGTGGTTCATAGACCCTCTAAAGTCTGTCTGTGGACTCCTGGTTACGAAACCCTAGAAACTTGTTGACTCCTTAGTTTCCTGACACTGGATTATTTTCCTATGATTATCTTTCCTCCTACAATTGGAAAAGGGTCTGTAGTGTTCTGGAAATTGAAGAATCTGATTAATTAAGATGTTGCTCCCTTCATCCCCTCATTTGTACATTTCCCTATAGCTGTGTCAAGTCAGTGCACAAAGTCACCCATAAGACAGAGCCAGTAGTCTTTCAGAAAGATGGCAAAGGAGGTCGCAGGGGTTAGCCAGCAATCCAGAAAATCACCGGCCATCGCCTTGGGAGTGAGGGTCCGCAGAGCAGAGGAAGAAGCAGCAGCTGGGAAAGAGAAGGTAGGCAAGGCCCTAAAGTGAGCTCAGCTCACTTATTTGACTACTGTTGGGAAATAAAAATGGGATGAAGAGGAAATGAAGTGATCACCTAAGGTAAATCAGAGCCTTCCAGTCAATTAGCCTGTGTAAGCCTGAGTACCAGTGCCCTATCACCCCAGCACCCATCCCCACATCAGCCAGAGATGTGAGCCATCAGGTCCCACTGTCTCCCCTTGACATGGTGTCTTCAGGTATTGTTAATCACAGTGTAAGAATCTACAACCATCTCTTTGGCTGCTGAATGCCTTCATGTCTGGCCTCATGTTAAAATCATACAGGGATCTTAGAAGGAAAAATGAGATGTTAAGGCTCCACCCCAGGCTTCCCTGGTGGCTCAGCTGGTAAAGAATCTGCCTGCAATGCTGGTGACCTGGGTTCGATCCCTGGGTTGGGAAGATCCCCTGGAGAAAGAAACAGCTACCCACTCTAGTATTCTGGCCTGGAGAATTCCACAGACTATTCCATGGGGTCGCAAAGAGTCGGACACGACTGAGTGACTTTCACTCACTTCAGGCTCCACCCCAGACTAATTGAAACCTAACTTCTGCACATGGCCCCAGACATCTGTATTTTTTCCAATCATTCCAGGTGATTCTAATGCACAGTCAAGATGAGAAAACTGAGCTGAACTCTCCACGTGTACTGAAGAGCCATCAAATGCTCTGTTGGTTGAAGATCTGGAGTGAATCCTGTCCAATTCTCTATGGGGGCATCTACTGCACTTCTGGATTTCAGTAAACTGAGAGTGTTCTTTTCTAATTTTTTTAAGTTAAGGGAAATAAGTGTTTTTGCATAGAATACAAATGCACTCATGTATCTGGAAGGAAATACAGTAAAATGTTAAGAATATTCATTTGGGGGTAGTAAGATTACAATGCTAGGATAGTTGAAGTACCATGCTGTATACCTGAAACTTATGTAAAACTTTAAAAAAAAAAAGAAAAAGATTTTAAAATTCTAGGTAATTTTTAATCATTTTGCTTTTATGTTACAGTTTCTATAGGGATGTTGTACTAAATGTTACCTTTTTAAAGGGACCATGTGTGTTTGAGCAAAGCTTAACGAAGTACTAATACGATTTAGAAAAAGACCAGGAATAATTTTTAACATGAAAGTGTAGGGAACCCCAGAATCTAATTATGTTCTAAGGAGAGACCCCTGCTAGAGAGATATTTTTGAGTCCAAATCAGGTAAAGTTTGGGTGAAGTTGGGGAAACAAAAAAGGAAGTAAAAGAAAACAGAAGGAGAAATCTTAAGAAAGGATGTGATAGAGGGTGGGACAAATTGAGGGAGTGGCATTGACATGTATAAACTACAATGCATAAAATAGATAGCTAATGGGAAGCTGCTTGTGTAACACAGGGAACTCAGCTTGCTGCTCTGTGATGACCTAGAGGGCTGGGATGAGGTGCAGTGGGGGGAGGCTCAAGAGAGAGAGGAGACCTGAGTGGTCCAAAATAGGAGGCGAGGGTGGATGTGAAAAGACAGAGTTTTAAAGACCAACTCTTGAAAATAAGGGGGCTCTCAAGAACAAATAATTCCTCCTAAATGTGATGGAGTTTTTGAATCAGAGGTCAGTGGATGGTTTGACAACCACAAGATATGTTTGGAATCCTAAATTGAACACTGAACACGGAAAATGAATTAATCGAAATCCTCAAAGAGAATAGCTCATTCATCTCAATGCTTCCCTCCATCAAAAACAAGCTGATGAAACATAAAGTTCGGCACTGGTGAAAGGATTTGCTAAAGCCAGACTGGAGAGAATAGTTGAAATGACAAGAGGCGTTTAGGTGG
>NW_011495020.1:6326333-6328545 GCF_000754665.1 Bison bison bison
GCGTTTAGGTGGGTAAATAGAATGTGAAGATGGGCAGGGAAGAGAGATTTTTTTTCTAAGTCTGATGGCCATTATTTTACTCTTTAATTATCGCATAGGTATCTGGCATACATCTAGTTTGAGTAAGAAAATTCCAGTAGAAAATACAGAAGCAACAAGAAAAGTTAACGCTGACAGCTTTATCCTTTGAAGTTTAAATCTGAGCCATCAGCAGTTCACAATCATCGCCCTGACCAATGACTGATTCCTTTTTCTGAGCCTTGTCCTTTTGACACGAGTGGCACAAACACGACTTTTAACCCAGTTAGAGCAGCTCTCTAGATGCCATTTTCCGTCCTTGCACAGAGGGAACGCTTGCTGAAAGCTGACACTTCACCTCCCAGAAGACCAAACAACGTTTGTGGTCTTTGGGCACCCTCGTCCCCCGAGATGCTCTCCCTTGTCACTGAGTTGTCAGGAGCTGTCCTCTGCTGACGTTTGGACTGCCAACCTCTCCGGATCAGCACAGACCAAAATTAATTGGTGCTAAGGAGCTCTCCTGACTCTCCTGGCTACCTCAGATTAAAAAAGTGCCCAGTGCCCCTTTAAAAGTCCCTCCGTAGAGGACCGTGCCCCTGCCCTGTCCCCCCAGAAGCCCACCTTTTGGTCAGTCCTGGGGGTTACCAACCCCCTCTCAATGCTCAATATTGTTCGGAAAACGCCCCGTGTGAATGAACAGATGGAAAGGGTAAGTTTTATTTTTTTTAACTCAGTACTTTGTAGAAAGCACTTTGGGGGGAAACCAGATCATTTCTTTTTATAACCTGGTCTAGCAGCGGGTTCCCTTATTGCCGCACATCAACATATCATTACAGAATTCAGATGTGACTGCATTCTCTTTGTTGTCTTCTGTGAGCATGATGGACATTCCCGGCTACAGGACTGGCAATGACATTGACCTCTCAGGTGCCACTTAAACCCTTTAACATTTTCTCAACCATCTGATGATCTCTTCTCTCTTTAAACATCTTCATTAACGGCAAGCTTGTTATATTCCAATATGCTCTGGTTCTGGGCAGCTGTGATGCTGAAAGTCTCTCCTTCCCAGTGCCTCCGAATCTGAGGTGGGTGCCCTTGTCTAGATTTTTCCTTCACTTTGGTGACTGCATCCTGACATTTACTTCTTTGCCTTGTAATTGTTCAGTAGCTTCTGGGGTTCCACCCCTGTCTTCCCCGTGATTAGAAGAGGACAAGCACCATGTCCCTCCGCAACATGGCATCCTTAGCTTAGAGCACAGAACCCTTCCTTACAAGGTAATTAGGAGCCGTCTGTCAAATGACTAAATAAATAAATGGTGTGCATGGGTCAGCATCCTTGTGCTTACCAGATAAGACTAGAGGAGAGTATTGGCGACAGCTGTTTAAACAATACACAGCAAATGTGTGAGCAGCTGCTAAGTGCCTTCTGCTTCTGGTGTCTTCATTTTCCCATCTATATGGGAGGGGATTAAACTTCACTCTTCCCTATCAGGGGCATTTCTAATCCTTCCCAGGGTGTGTGTGGAAATATGAGGGGGGAGCATTGTTTGTCACAAGGCTTTTTCACATGATTGCTCCAGGCCGAGGCCAGGGATTCACAATGTCCTGCAATATCTGGGACAGTCTAGCATAATAAAGAATTGCTCACTCCCCCACCCCTACTGAGCCCCATTGAGAACCACTCAGATGCAATCCAGGCTTTGAGTCAGGACTTGGATTCTAATCTGCCACCAACTAGCTCTATGACCTGGTGCATACTGATTCACCTCCCTGTGCATTAATTTCCTCACCTGTCACATGAGGGTAAAAAAAAACGCCTGATGTTTTTACTTCTCTGGGTAAAATCAAATAATGATGGTGAACGCCCTGCAAAAAATGTCAGAGTGCCATACATATATGAGGTCTTATTGCAGTTACATGAGGAGTCTAGCAATTGAGCCAGCATTTCTAAAAGTAGAAGGGATTATCCATAGAGTCCTGCCTGAGAGTGTTAGGAAAATTAAATAAATTGTCTTGTTTAGGCTTCAGAGACAAAGCAGAATGGGTCTTTGACCTTGCTTCTAACCTGCCTGGACACTGCCCTCACTAGGAGTGACTGGGAGTGACTGCTGCTCTGTGTGCAAGATTTGCAGCACCTTAGATAAGATGGGAGAGGAATCTTGAGATTGTTGAGCCCCTGAAGGGGGCCTGGCCA
>NW_011495020.1:6328686-6344386 GCF_000754665.1 Bison bison bison
AAGGTCCATCTAGTCAAAGCTATGGTTTTTTCCAGTAGTCATGTATGGATGTGAGAGTTGGACTATAAAGAAAGCTGAGCACTGAAGGTCTGATGCTTTTTAACTGTGGTGTTGGAGAAGACTCTTGAGAGTCCCTTGGACTGCAAGGAGATCCAACCAGTCCGTCCTAAAGGAAATCAGTCCTGAATATTCATTGGAAGGACTGATGTTGAAGCTGAAACTCCAATAATTGGGATACCTAATGTGAAGAACTGACTCATGGAAAAGACCCTGACGCTGGGAAAGATTAAAGGTGGAAGGAAAGGGGGAGAAAGAGGATGAGATGGTTGGATGGCATCACTGACTCAATGGACATGAGTTTGAGTAAGCTCTGGGAGGTGGTAATGGACAGGGAAGCCTGGCGTGCTGCAGTCCACGGGGTTGCAAAGACGTTGACTGAGCAAGACATGACTGAGCAACTGAACTGAACTGACTAAAGTTTTACAAGACAAGACAAAGAGCATTAACATGAAACCAAGCTTGCAATTTGGTCACAGATTGATGACGATATCCGTTTACATCCATCCTTGGATTATAAGCAGGAACCTTGAACTGCAATTTTTGAAATGTCGCCCATGGAGTAGATGCACTGCCTGGACCTTTTCCCAGTTGAGACCCCAGATGTGCTGTGACATGGGACTTCCCAGCGCTGATTAAGTCTGGTGGTGGTTATTGGTTTAGTCACTAAATTCTGTCTGACTCTTGCGACCCCATGGACTGTATCCCGCCAAACTTCTCTGTCCATGGGCTCTCCCAGGCAAGAATATTAAAGTCAGTTACCGTTTCCTTCTCCAGGGGATCTTCCCAACTGAGGGATCAAACCTGGTTCTCCTGCATTGTAGGAGAATTCTTTTACCAACCGAGCTAAGTTTGGATGTTGGTCTGTTTGATGATGTATACTCTGCTGTTTCTATTTCTCTTTTCTTTTAATGTTAGTATGTTGAAAGTAAGCTGCTGCTGCTGCTAAGTTGCTTCAGTCGTGTCCGACTCTGTGCAACCCCATAGATGGCAGCCCACCAGGCTGCCCCGTCCCTGGGATTCTCCAGGCAAGAACACTGGAGTGGGTTGCCATTTCCTCCTCCAATGCATGAAAGTGAAAAGTGAAAGGGAAGTCGCTCAGTTGTGTCATAATCTCTAATAAATATCTGTATTATTTATTTTTATACAATGAGTGGCTTGTTTTTTTTAACAAATTCTTTGACTCTGAGTCAAAAGTGGAAACTTTTGGCAAAACAGGGAGTGACACTTCTGATTGTGTACCCTGACCCTGACCTCATGGCCATTTCAACAGCACTGTTGTGATGGGAAAGAGAGGAGGAAAAGGAAGAAGGAAGGCAACGCTGACCAGAAGTACACACGTGAAAGGGGACACACTTCTCCTCAGCCTGATTCTGGACTTTCCGCGGCTGGAAATCAGATCACACCTCTCTCTGGGTTTGAACCCTCCCATTACACTGAGGATACTCTTTTGCCATGGCTCACAGGCAAAGTGACCTTCCTCTCCGGCCCCATCTCAAACTAACTCCCACTCTCAACCCTGGCTTTGGAGTGGACTTTTAAACTTTGTTTTATTCATGATTATCCCAAGCTATTTCTTCCTTTAGAACCTTGACTTATTTCCTCTGCCTAGTTTTCTAACTCTGGATTTCTGCATGGTTTGTCTTCCAGCTTATTATTCTGGACCTGACTCAGTTTTTCCTTCTCTGGGACACTTATCAAAAATAGTCTCCTCCAGCTCCAAGCCCTGATTAGAAGCATCATTCCCCATTTTCTTGGCATTTGTCTTGCTGCCAAAGCTGTTTATTTTTATATATTTATTTGTTCACTTATTTACTTTCTGTCTTCTTTCAGCAGAATGTAATTTCCATAGGAGTAGAGACTTTATCTGCTTGTTCACCACTCTAACCACAATGTTTAGAGTAATGTCTGGCACACAGTAAATACTTAACATATATTTCCTGAATAAAGGGATGGATGTATGGAAGGGAGGATGAATGAGTGGATGAATGGGTGGGTGGGTAGATGGGTGGGTGGGTAGATGAGTATGTGGATGGGTGGGTGAGTAGATGGGTGGGTGGATGGGTGAATGGATGGATGGATGGATAGAAGGATGGGTGGGAGAGTGGGTGGATGGATGGACGCATTCTTTAGAAAGCTGTTCCAAATTGAACAGCACTGAACAATGGCCATGGGCCACACACATTCTCTTCTCAGCAATACGCAGTGAGGGAGTGGAATGGGTGGTCTGCTCACTTTGTAGTGAAGAAACCCCATGGCCCAAAAGTCTTTGGCAGGAAGTAGCACACACGGCCGCTGACTCCAAGTTATTGCAGTGGCAAACACCTGGAAATTGAGAAAAAGATTTCAGATATTCCTGGTATCTGTTATAGACTTTTAGGATTTCCCTTTTTATTTTGCTTAACTGACATGTTCCTAGAGAAATACATATAAATTAAAATTTTGCCCTTTTAGATGGAAAATTATTTAAAATTCAAGTTCTGGATGAACTCTGAAAATTTTAATCCTTCCTATTAAAAGATGAAAGATTTTCAATACTCTTTCTATGCCAGATGTATAGGAGGTATTTTGAAATCTGTTACCTCATAAGAGCCTAAATCATAAGTTCTGATGTGCCCAGAAGATGAGACCGAGGTTCAGAGTGATCAAGAGGCTTGTCAAAGTTCTCACATCTGAATCTGGGTTCAAACTCATAACTGCTACACATAATTCTGTGTTTTTTCCACAACACCACTGGGACACAGAAGGGAATCATTCCTAATTTACCTAAATTGTTGGTTAGAATTCTTGTATTTATGCTTTCTTAATGAGAGGCTCTCCAGAAATCCTTATGCCCCATCGCCCCGTCCCGCCTCCCGCTACGGTGGCTCTCGATTTCTACAACTCAGCTCCTTTACCTGCTGGCAGTGGTTTAGTACTAGGAACTATACTGACAACATCTAACATATGAGTATTCCTACTTGAGCAACAGATCATTTATGTAGCAAGTCCCTTTTTGATAAAAATGAGGTACTTGGGAAGATTGAAAGCAATTTGGGTTTAAATCTTTGTTGGCTTTGTGAGCCAGGGCGAATCAGCAAATGGATAAACATGTGCCTTCCTTAAAACTTGTACCCAAAAATCACTAGGCAAAAATCAAACCTCCAAAAATAGAATACTTGGGTTGCAAATCCCTAAAACAACAATTACATTGTCTGCAAGTTCTGGCCATACATTATTAATAGATTTTTAGAGAAAGGGTTTTAGCAAATGCACGTTTTATGGTTTTGACTTCAAACACAAATACTTTAGAGATGTTTCAGGTTGAATTTCTTCACTGGATGGGTTTTGGCAGGTGAGAGGTGAAGTGGTAGCTGGGACTCAAGAGATTAGCTCTATTTTATTTTGGAATTCAGATTTTGTTGAATGTTTATATAAATACAATAATGTAGACTTTAGAGCTAATGTAAATGTCATATTCTTTTTAAGCTGACTCTGCACCCTTGCTTTCATTCCTCCTTGGCAGTCCTGTTCAGAATTCCAGCAGCATTCAGAGTGGGGAGGCAGTGTGGTGTAGTGAGATGAGTGCTGGGGTCACCTAGCCTGTAACCTGGGTACCCCACATTATATCAAAAGTGTTAAAGTGTTGTGTTCAAATCTTGGCTCCACCCCTCATTAGCTGTGTGACCCAGTACAATTTGCTTAACCTCTCTGAGCCTCAGTTTTCTTAACTGTAAAATGGAGACAATAGCGCCTACTTCAAAATATCATTGCAAGGATAAATGAGATGATATGTGTGAAAATGCCTGGAATGGTCTGAGACCTTGGGGTCATCCCTTATTTTGCCAATTATGGAATAGAAAATACTGGTGTGTCTATTGGTATGTAGACAATGCAATCTTACATTTGTCAAACTTTTTTATAAATTGGGTGCATAGGTTCCTGTTGGACTCATCCAAGGACAGTCTTTGGAATGTATGTGCATGTGTCTGCACCTGCATGCTATCTGGGAGAAAGATAAAATTGTGATACTTGGAGAAATGGTTAAGAGTATGAGCTCCTTGGACAGACTACTTTGGTTTAAGTCCTTGTTCTGCCGTATGGCCTTGGGCAAGTTCCCTAACCTCTCTGTGCCACAGTTTCCTATCTATAGAAGAGGGAAATAACTTAGGGGTGCTGTGAAGATTCATTGGGTTAATATATGTATATTTAGTAGCAGCTATTTTTATTTAACCTTATATTCGTGCTTGGGCTGGAAATAGAGCTCTCTTTGGTTTTTAAGTCCCCAAGCCAATAGCTATGTTCTTCATTTCTAGGATCAGTTAGACATGGCAGAGGAGAAAACTGTGGCAATGAAAACAACAGATTCCAAGGAGGCTTGTGCCCAAGGAGGTGCCAGGGCAATGAGGCATGAAGGGCACAGGCAGTAGGAAAGAAGCTGAGAGCCTGGAGAGGTACAGCAAGGAGGGTGGGGAGGAAGCAACAGTACACAGCAGTGCCGGGACCCATGGGCTGGGGTTACTCTCCACCTCCCTCTGATGACTCCTGCATTGAAGGCAGGATTTGAGGCTTGGGGTTTGGGGCTGTGGCAGATTTCCCAGGTCACCTACATGGACATTAGTCAGGCAGAGCGGAGGAAGCTTGTAGTTTCTCCTTGACATCTGTACAAATGTTTAGGCCTCTTTCTAGAGTACTGTATTCCTAGAGCACTGGCTAGTGAGGAGGGCAGAGAGCTCCAGGGGGTGCATTTCCCCAGGACCTGGAGGATTGAAGCCATCAGACCGCAGGACCATTAGCAGGTGACAATAAGGGTTAAGATAATGGAGAAGGGTGACTACACAAAGCTATGCCTTCAAAGCTCAAATCTATAGATTTAATGCAGGAGACCCAGTTTTGATCCTTGGATCAGGAAGATCCCCTGGAGAAGGGAATGGCAACCCACTCCAGTATTCTTACCTGGAGAATTCCATGGACAGAGAAGCCTGGTGGGCTACAGACCATGGGGTCGCAAAGAGTCAGACATGACTGAGAGACTAACACACAACACACAACACCACATGCTATTAAATGGGTTTCAGATGGTGCAGTTGGTAAAGAACCACCTGCCAGAGAAGGAGATGCAAGATATGCATTCTTGATCCCTGGGTCAAGAAGATCCCCTGGAGGAAGCAATGGCAACCCATTCCAGTATTCTTACCTGAAAAATTCCATAGACAGAGGAGCAGTTCATGAAGTTGCAGAGTCGGACACAACGGATTGCACACATATGTAATATTAAAAGTACAGAGTTCTGGGAAGTGGGGGCTTATCGTCATGCCAAATTTATTAGAAATGATAACATGGAATGGAAACACGTGACTTGTTTCATTGTCCGAACTTGGGAACCAGGCTTCTGCTATTTTCTCACTGTATAGTTTTAGGGGAAATTACTTAACTTCTCTTCTGACTCAGTTTCCTCTTTATTATGGGTGAATTGTGTTTCCCAAATGCATATGTTGAAGCTCTAACTACAGTACCTCAGAATATGGCTGAATTTAGAGACAGGGCCTTTGCATAGATGATTCAGTTAAAATGGGGCCATCAGAACAGACCATGATCCAATCTGACTTGTGCCCTTATGATACCAGGAAATTAAGACTCAGACACCAGAGATGAGCAGGCACAGAGGGAAGACCATGTGAAGACGCACCAAGATGGCTGCCATCTGGAAGCCAAGGAGAGAGGCCTTCGAGGAAACTGAACTGTGAACACCTTGATATGGATTTCCAGCCTCCAGAATTGTGAGAAAATTCATTTCTGTAGTTTCAGGCACCCAGTCTGTGTTGTTTTATCATGGCAGTCCTAGAAAATTAATATACTTGTCTATAAAAATGAAAGTTTAAAATAATGCCAACCTTGGGGCTTCCACTGGGTGGTCCAGTGGCTGAGTCTCCGCACTCCCAATGCAGGGGACCCAAGTTCGATTCCTGGTCGGGGAACTAGATCCCCCACACTACAACTAAAAGATTCCTGCATGTGGCAACCAAAGAATCGGCATGTCACAACAAAGATCGCAGACCCTGTACAGTGCAGCAACTAAGACCTGGAGCAGCCAAATAAATAGACACTAAAATAGTACCAACCTCTTGAGGTGGTTATGAACTTTAAAGAAGATATTCCATGGAAGGCACTTGCTACCTTGCCAGGGACATCGTTAACACTCAATAAGCATTAGCATTACAGAAGGTGCATCTGCAAGTTCTATTATATTGTGTGGGGTGGATGGGATTGGGAGAGGTTCTCCAAAATGCCTGATCCCCAGTATTTTTCTGCTATAATCTGTCCTCTTAATAAGTAAGAGTGACTGCTTCTTAATGATACCTATTATGTACTAAATGCTTATTAGATTTAGGGTCCTGTTTAGGATGAAAGCAACAGAAAAACATTACAATACTTAAATGAGATAAAATGTATCTCTCTCTCCTCTGCCAATTTCTGCAGGCAAACAATCCAGGGCAGCTATGATGCTCCATTATGTTAGGGAATTAAGCTCTTCTCTATTTTGTTAAATTGTCCTGTGTGGATTTCATTCACTAAGTCTTCTCATTGTCCAAGATGGCTACAGGACTCCCACCATTTCATCCCACTTTTATACAAGATGAAGGATGAAAAAATAAAGAAGTGCAAATTCTCACCTTAAAGACACTTCCAGGAAATTACCCATACCTCTTCCACTTGAATTTCTTTGGCCAGGACTTTGTCCCATGCCTACATTTAGCTGCCTCAGAGACTGGGAAATAATAATCTTTATTTATTTCAGATAGCCAAGAACCCGGCTGAAAATCCAAGATTATGGAGTGAGAAGAGACATTTGGTAACAATAATGGATCTTCTGTCACAGTGAAATGTGTATGGACTTATGAAATAGCCACCATTATTATGTTACCTTTGTCAGATGGGGAAATTGAGGCTTGGTTTCCTCTTGAAGGGCCATAGCATCTAGGAAGTAGCCAGGATTTGATCTGATCCCCAGTATTTTTCTGCTATAATCTCTCCTTTTAATAAGTAAGAGTGACTGCTTCTCATACAATCAAGGGTCCTCAAGGTGATGGTGACAAGCTCCCCAAACCCGCACTGCCATCAGATGGGAGATTATCAAATTAGAGAGCCATCACTCAAGTCAGACATGAAGAAGAGTGTTTTATGTCTTACCACAACGATGCATGGAAACACATCTTGAAGAAAAGTCTAACATCATCTTGCCCTTCCTGGAAGATGCTCAGGGATGGGCAAGAGATAACTGCCTGGGGTTTGGATATCCCGTCCCCTGAAAGTTAGATTGCTGGTGAATTTGTAATTAGAAGGAAAGTGAAAGTGAAGTCGCTCAGTCGTGTCCAACTCTTAGCGACCCCATGGACTGCAGCCTACCAGGCTCCTCGGTCCATGGGATTTTCCAGGCAAGAGTACTGGAGTGGGGTGCCATTGCCTTCTCCAATTAGAAGGAAAGGAGTATATATATGTATATGTGTGTGTATATATATATATACATATACATAAGTATATACACATACACATATATACATATATATATATATATATGAAGAAAAAATGACTGCTGGATCTGGCTAGCTTAAAGGTTTCCAGGGAGAAAAAAAAAGAAGTTGACAGAAAAGTTGAAGGAGTAAATGTTGGATTGGAATAGGAAAAAAAGCTTCCCCAGAAAAGAAGTGCTGGAAAGTGAGGCCATTAACAAATGAAATGAAACCTGGCGACTGGTTTTCAAGGGGAGAGTTTCCAGGCTACTTTTCTAGAAATGCTCATTTCTTTGTCTTTTTTATTCAGCTCATATACAGCTCAATATGTCCATTATGGAACATCTATTCTCTTACAGGCAAGTGGGCTAAATGGAAGGCATGAAAGAAATGTCACTCTGATGAATTGGACCAAGACTACAGCTCCAGGTAGCCCAGGAGACTGTATGGGGGATTGAGAGTGAGTGTCTCAGAAAAAGAAAATCTTGCCAACCTCAAGCCATCAATGAGGGCAAAAAACCAACAACAATGCCTTCAACTAAGAAAGGGTGGGTGGGGTGGAGCATGACTGAATCCCAACACTGTCAAGACAGATGGGCAAGACAGAACAATCAGAATCTTTCCTGAAAGCTGAGATCTTTGTTGGATTTTTATTTTAAAAGTTTTTTTTTTTTAATTGTTGAACTATGGTTGATTTACAATGTTGTGTTAATTTCTACTACACAGCAAAGTTATACAACATACATATTCTTTTCCATTATGGTTTATCACAGGATATCAAATATAGTCCCCTGTGCTATATAGTCAGAGAAGGCAATGGCACCCCACTCCTGTACTCTTGCCTGGAAAATCCCATGGATGGAGGAGCCTGGTGGGCTGCAGTCCATGGGCTCGCTAGGAGTCAGACACGACTGAGCGACTTCCCTTTCACTTTTCACTTTCATGCATTGGAGAAGGAAATGGCAACCCACTCCAGTGTTCGTGCCTGGAGAATCCCAGGGACTGGGGAGCCTGGTGGGCTGCTGTCTATGGGGTCGCACAGAATCGGACACGACTGAAGCGACTTAGCAGCAGCAGCAGCAGTGCTATATAGTAGACCTTATTGTTTATCCATTCTATATATAATATCAGTAGTTTGCATCTATTAATCCCAAACTCTCAATCCTTTCCTTCTCCACCTCCCCTTCCCCCTGGCAACCACAATTCTGTTCTCTATGTCTGTGAGTCTGTTTATGTTTCATAGATAAATTCATTTGTGTCATGGGCTCAGATGGTGAAGACTCTGCATGCAATGCAGGAGACCTGGGTTCAATTCCTGGGTCAGGAAGATCCCCTAGAGAAGGGAATAGCAACCTACTCCAGTATTCTTGCCTGGAGAATTTCATGGACAGAGGAGCCTAGTGGGCTACAATAAATGGGGTTGCAAAGAGTTGGACATGACTGAGCGACTAACACTTTACCTTAGAGTCCACATCTAAGTGACATTGTATGGTATTTGTCTTTCTCTAAGGGGTTCTTTAAAAAGGTCCTGACTAGTGTGTGCTTTCATTGGAGGAGAGAAATAGACACTGGGAATGATGTTCATTATGGAATGATGTTCCTCACATGCCAGGAATCCTTCAAATTCCTAATGGAATGTGGCGGTCTGATGTGGTCTGATGTGGTCTGAAGGATGGACAGCAGCCAGTATCCTTACATGGATCTGCCTCTGGTCCTGTCCTAGTATCTCATACCTTCCTGTGATAATCCTCCATTGGGCTAAAGTGTTGCTCATCCAAAGAGCCTGTTGAGAGGCAAAGATTCCCCCAAAGGGCAACCCATCAGCCCTGCAGTACCTTTAGCAGGCAAGTGATTCTTAGATTGTTGTTGTTGTTGTTTAGTTGCTAAGTCGTATCTGACTCCTTTGTGGCCCCATGGACTATAGCCCACCATCATCCTCTGTCCATAGGATTTTCTAGGCAAGAATACTGGAGTGGGTTGCCATGTACTTCTAGAGGGGATCTTCCTGACCCAGGGATCAAACTCGTGTCTCCTGCATTGACAGGTGGATTCTTTACCACTGAGCCCCCAGGGAAGCCTAGTTTCTTAGGTTAGAGGGCTTGAAGTTGGATAAGTAGACCTGACTGGAACATTAGCAGGGAGTAGGGAAAAAGGAGGGGCAGGGGAGGGGTCCTTAAAGGGAGAAGGATTAGGACCTTTGAGATGGGAGGGACTGGATGAGGGTGGGATCAGAGTTATAAATGGGAAACTGTGGGGGCTCCTGAAGGTTCCTATTTCTCCTCCTAAGTTCTGCCAGAGTTAGACACAGTCTCATCTAAGGCTCTTATTCTCCCTCAAGCCCACTTATAAATTCACCTTGGGGTAGTCCCTGGAGAGGATATGCCTCACTTTCTTTTAATTATTAAAACAATAAAATAATAGCACAATCACTAAGCATTGGTTAATTTGGGATGGAAGTGATCATTATTCCTCTGAGAATCTAATGAAAATTATGCTTCAACTTCTCGAAAAATCATTTTATGCACAGCCACACAAAATATTATTTATTTTTACTTGATTTATGGACACTGTGGGAGCCCATCTCTGGATTCCATAAGAAGTATAGCCTCCTGGTCAAACTGCTCTGATTTATGTTTTAATAACTCTAACTGAGATTTTATTTTGCACATTTCTTTTAAGTCTTCTTCCATATGCATACATAATTGTTAACACACAATCATAATCTACATAAAATTTACATCTTCTACTTTATAAAATCTAACATTATCTTGTAAACATTTTTCTGTTTCTACATAGTCTTCATAATTATAAATTTGAATGAATGCATACTATTATATTGAATTGTTGCAGCATAATTTTCTTAACTCTTCCTCAATGATTAGGTGTTTAAATGGCTTCTAATTTTGTAGTATAGATAATGCTGCATTGAATATCTTTATATATTTATCTTGCTTCTGTTGAATGCTTCTTTCCGAGACATTCCTTGGCGTGGCTTTACTGAATCTAAGATTAAGAGCATTTATACAGCTCTTGAAATATGATGTCACATTGGTTTCCCAAGGGGTTATAATTTTTGCTACAGCCAATAACATAGAAGTGTCCCAGTTTCACTACACCTTTTGCTATAATGGATATTGTTGGGGAAAATTTTTATTCTAATTTAATATTTGTCATACCATCCAGGGCACAGCCTGATATTAGGTTACCAAGGGGTGAAGCGGAGAATGAGAGGAATGGGTTGAGAGAGTGGGAAAGTCTGACTCTATAATGGGAATGGATAAAGCTTCTCTATTTTTAGAAAGAGCTGGATCCAGGCAGGAGATGTGCCTTAAGAAGAACATCTACTGACTTAGGAAACAGTGTATCCCCGTTTCCTGCCTGTTCAATCCCTTCTTAAGCCTTCACTTGTAAATTCCTCGAGTCAGAATGGAAACTGGGAGCTGAGCTTTGGTCAGGACCAACAGAGTTACCCTGGATTGTTTTATAAGGCACCTACCAAGGGCTTCCCTGGTAGCTCAGTGGTAAGGAATCTGCCTGCTAATGCAGGAGATATGGGTTTGATTCCTAGTCCAGGAAGATTTCCTGGAGAGGAAATGGCAACCCATTCTAGAATTCTTACCTGGGAAATCCCATGGACAGAGGAGCCTGGCGGGCTACAATCCATGGGGTCACAAAGAGTTGGAGATGACTTAGCAACTGAACAATAACAGCAGCATGTTAATGGTCTATCCTCATGGGCATGTGGTTCTCAAAAAATTGCCTTATGCTTGATAACAATGCTGTCCAACAGAAACATGCAGGTCACTGGTGGAATTTTTAATTTCATAGTAGCCACATTAAAAAAAAATAAACAGGTGAAATTAACCTGAGTAATGTATTTTTTTTAACCCATCATATCCAAAATACCAGCATGTCAACATGTAATCAATACAATCATTAATTGGATATTCTACATTCTTTTTTTCACACTGAATCTTTGAAATCTGTATACTTACAGCACATCCCAATTCCAACCAGCCATGTGTCCAGTCCTCACTATTGCATGTGATCCTGGCTTGAGTGCATCTCTGAGTGTCAGTGCCTCATGGGTGCGTGGGCTGCACCTTTTAATGTTTTGAGCTCTGGAAAGTCAAAACCACGCTCTTTATCAGGAAAGAGCACTTCATTAACAGTATAAACTGTCCTGGGTCAGATGGCTCACAGTGGTTGCAAGGGAGACCCTGGAAAATACTGGCCGTGGGCTGTGGTACTGCAAAATATATAGACGCAGGTCCCACTTTAAACACTGAAATAAGATTTTTGGGGGGAGTCTGGAAATCTGTATTTCTAAGGCAAATTTTTAATTATAGGTTTTAATATGATAATATATGGTACCTGTTATTAATAGGAGGAAATGGAGTCCCAGAGAGAGTGAATGACTCACACATGTTCTCATATTTGGGGGTCAGCCAGCTCTTGAGCCTCGATCCATCCCACCAGGCTCCTTTCCATGCTACCACCAAACCCCGCCCCTCCCCCGGACCCCTGCCCCAGGCCCATTCTTCTGCCAGCACAGATTCTGCCAATAAAATACCTGCTGGTGTGTGACAGGCATCAGTGTTTTTGGAATACTCAAAATAACTTTCTGGGAAGGTAAACTGTTTACCCCATTAAGTAAGATGAGGAAGAATGACTTTCTTCCTCTAATCTGGTTGTCTCCTAGGTTGAAATTGCCCTCTTGTCAAATAGTAATAAAAAAAAAAATCATATGATAAGACAGGTGGACCAAGAATGAAACTCCTGACCTACCTTTCACAAAATCGATAGTCCTAGCCCGGGTTCTATTTTTCAGTGTAGAAATACGCAGGTGTATACTTAGATCAGAAGGGTTGAAACAAATGCCTTCGAGACGTTTCAGTAACAGAGACAACCTAGCTAAATTGCCTCTTCGGCCAGGGTCATGTGGGAAAACGCTCTTCAGACCCAAGTGTGTTAATGAAACAAGAACAGCCAGAACAGCAGGTCCGTAAACATCCTGATGACAATGGGGAACACACAGCTGGGCTGAGACCAAATCAGTTCAAGCAAATGTACTTGTGCTTTTTGATCCAAGTCCTGGATGAACGGATGCAGGGAAGGCAGCAGCTGCTACACAGCTGGACTCGGGAGGCATGTGATAGCGTGACTTGCAAATCATGCTTGAAAAATTCATTCTCCTGAGCTTGGACGTGAACACAGTCACATGGGCCCCCAATCAGCTCACACGCTGCAGTCAAGAGGGAGCCAGAAATGCAACCGGGCTGAAGAGAAGCATTAGCCCCCACTTCAGGCTGGCCAGGGCTGTCTTTCAAGGAAGGAACTGTCCAGGAAATGCGCTATATTTGGAAATGACCCTAAATTTAGAATAATTTGAATGATGGACTGGCTTGAGCAGAGAGAGAAAGTTTGAGAGATGCTTAAATGTATTCCCTAAGCGTGGAAGGCATTTGTGGAGTATTTATCAGAGGTTCTGAAATGAAAGGCATTTCTGAGTCCTTCTATTGGTCCAGCACCTGGGGTTTGCAAAGAGCCTCACGTTAACTTTCACTTCACAAATGAGGAAATGAGGCTCAGAGAGATCAAGTAAACACAGAAGTGTGTGTGGGTATGCACACAGTTATATATACACCCCAGGAATATACACAGTGTATTATACACACAGCTGACCTGTGAACAACATGGATTTTGAACTATGCAAGCCCACTTACATGTGTTTTCTTTCAATAAATATATTGGAACTTTTTTGGAGATTTGCAAGAATTTGAACAAATTCACAAACTGCATAGCCTAGAAGGATCAAAGAAAAGAAAAAACTATGCCATGAATGCATAACATGTATCTAGATACTAGTCTGTCCTTATATAGGCACCAGATGAGTGATAGTTAAAATTGATAATGTTCTAGTTTTCTTATGGTTTTTTAACTTTGCTTTCAAATAATTAAACTACTGTACATATGCCTCTCTCTCTGGAGAAAAGTGAACATTAGCCTATCAGCAAGGGTTAGTGTAACAATGTTTTTAATACGTTGAAATATGACTGTATGAATATGACTATAACACTGTACATCATACAAATTTTATACTGATTCAGTTGTTACCGTATAGGCCAGGCTGCCATGAAGCAACCATACTACCACTTCTCTGTTATCAATGCTGAGTCATTATACCTGTAAACAGACATGAATTTCTTATTCATATGATCTTTTCATTTTGATGTGTGGTGTTAATAATACATATGACATCTACAGTGTTTTGAATTATATAAGACAATATTGATATGGGTAGTGACAGATGATTCATCTTGTAATGCTATCAAAAAGACAGTACAGCACTGTAGATGGATTTTCTCTTCTTATCATTCTATTAATAACGTTTTATTTTCTCTAGTTTACTTTAAGAATACAGATTATAATACATATAACATACAAAATATGTGTTAGTTGACTCTTCATATTTTTGGTGAGGCTTCCTGTCAACAGTAGACTATTAATAATTAAGTTTTAGGGGAGTCAAAAGTTATACACAGGTTTTTGAGTGGTTGGGGCCCCTAAACTTCGTGTTGTTTGAAGTGCAACTGTATTTACATCTCCTAAGAGAAACACTGGGCTGGAAGAAGCATAAGCTGGAATCAAGATTGTCAGGAGAAATCTCAATAACCTCAGATATGCAGATGACACCACCCTTATGGCAGAAAGTGAAGAGGAACTAAAAAACCTTTTGATGAGAGTGAAAGAGGAGAGTGAAAAAGTTGGCTGAAAGCTCAACATTCAGAAAACGAAGATTATGGCATCTGGTCCCATCACTTCATGGGAAATAGATGGGGAAACAGTGGAAACGGTGTCAGACTTTATTTTTGGGGGATCCAAAATCACTGCAGATGGTGATTGCAGCCATGAAATTAAAAGACGCTTACTCCTTGAAAGGAAAGTTATGACCAACCTAGATAGCATATTCAAAAGCAGAGACATTGCTCTGCCAACAAAGGTCCATCTAGTCAAGGCTATGGTTTTTCCAGTGGTCATGTATGGATGCGAGAGTTGGACTATGAATAAAGCTGAGTGCCGAAGAATTGATGCTTTTGAATTGTGGTGTTGGAGAAGACTCTTGAGAGTCCTTTGGACTGCAAGGAGATCCAACCAGTCCATTCTAAAGGAGATCAGTCCTGGGTGTTCTTTGGAAGGAATGATGCTAAAGCTGAAACTCCAGTACTTTAGCCACCTCATGAGAAGAGTTGACTCATTGGAAAAGACTCTGATGCTGGGAGGGATTGGGGGCTGGAGAAGAAGGGGACGACAGAGGATGAGATGGCTGGATGGCACCACCAACGTGATGGACGTGAGTTTGAGTGAACTCCGGGAGATGGTGGTGATGGACAGGGAGGCCTGGCGTGCTGCGATTCATGGGGTCGCAAAGAGTTGGACATGACTGAGCAACTGAACTGACTGATAGTATAGTGATATATGCATATATGTCTATATAAAGAAACATAGCATTTATTCAACAAACATTTACTGAACAATTACTAGGTCCTAGGACCTGAGTAGCTGCTCTCTCGACAAAGCCAAGAGATACAGGGATGGCTGCAGCTCTCGTAGAATTTGCAATTTAACTGGGAAGAAGACATTCATAAATAATTGTAATCTAAATACATAATTAGAGTCTGGAGTAAATACTACAAGAGAAGGGCATGGCAACCCACTCCAGTAGAATCCCCATGGACAGATGAGCCTGGCAGGCTACAGTCCATGGGGTCGAAAAGAGTCAGACATGACTGAGCAACTAAGCACAGCACAGCACAAATACTACAAATGAAAAGCACAGGGAATGTATAAGAAGAGGGGTCTGGCCCAGCGTCTGGGAGAGGCCTTTGACCTGAGATGTCGGGATAAGCAGTCACTAACTACAGTCTCTACACTATGTCCACTGAGGATATGGACATAAAAAACACCACAACTGCAGTTTCACCCTAGAGAGGCAGAAGGCTCTCCACAAAGTTCCAATTTCACAAAGCTCAATCCTAAGTCTTCAGTTCAGTTCAGTTCAGTTCAGTCATTCAGTTGTGTCTGACTCTCTGCGACCCCATGAACCGCAGCACGCCAGGCCTCCCTGTCCATCACCAACTCCCGGAGTTCAC
>NW_011495020.1:6344486-6367654 GCF_000754665.1 Bison bison bison
TTGAGTCGGTGTTGCCATCCAACCATCTTATCCTCTGTCATCCCCTTCTCCTCCTGCCCTCAGTCTTTTCCAGCATCAGGGTCTTTACAAATGAGTCAGCTCTTTGCATCAGGTAGCCAAAGTATTGGAGTTTCAGCTTCAACATCAGTCCTTCCAGTGAACACCCAGGACTGATCACCTTTAGGACGGACTGGTTGGATCTCCTTGCAGTTCAACAGACTCTGAAGAGTCTTCTTCAACACCCCAAATCAAAAGGTAGGGCTTCATGGAAAATGAGGTTGAAGTCCTGTCAATGTACTAAACACTAAGAATGGAATGTAACATAGAAAGGGAAATTTGCGAGGAGGTCCTTGTTTGCTGCCCTTTAAAGTTGCAAGAAAAACAAGTTCTAGCAAGAAGCACAAGTTCTGGCACCCAGAGCTCACCTCGTTTTGACATGGTCTGTTCTCTTCTCTCCTTCACTTTAACAGATTCATGTCAGCTAGCCTATTCATCTTGACTATAAATAGCCATTTTTTCATATTAAATGCTTATCACTTGTCTTCTAGATTTCAACATTTTTAAATGATATACAACACAAAGCAAGTTTTATTTATATTTGCACATGTACACACAGAGAGTAAAATAAAAGGGTGCATAGGGAAGGTTAGAATCAATTCCTAGTGTTTACCGCTTCAGGTCACACAAATTCTAGTTAGCTTAGCCTGGTTATCTAATTAACCTTGAGGGTCTTCTTAAGCAAATAGTAAAATCATCATTATATCACAGCTATTTTCTCAAAAATAACGAGTTTAAATTCTTGCTGTAGTCATTCCTAAATGAAGGAGAGACTTCCTGCTCCTGGTTGCTCAGATTCAGCAGTTTTCAGGAGGCAAGGATGTCAACAATTTTGCAAAAGCAGAAAGAAGAAGAAAAAAAATGCAGTAGAACCCACATGAAGTTTCAACACAGCGGTTGCCTTGGAGCCCATTTGGGGGTTAACTTGAGCTTGTTTCCCCAGCCTTTTCTTGCTGAAGGAGACTTGTGCTCCAATTCCAGCAAACTCCAATAAAATGGAGATAAGATGCCCTGGAGGCCTGAAGGCAGCCCTGTGGGTGTGAGCAAGGTCACATCACATCATGGGAACTAACGAGATGGGATTTTACATAGTTTGAGTGTTGGCTCTTTTTCACTTGCCAACAGTGGGACGTTTGTTCTCGTTGTTCAATAATTAAATAGGCAGTTTGTATTTATTTAACATACAGACTCTAGCCAATTCCTGCTGACAGCTACCAAAATAACCCCACATTTCCTAGCTCCGAACGGCTCCGAAGATTGTTTGCTGACTGCGGGGGCATCCCCGCAGACTGAAATTCCCCCCCAGTCTCTGAACACCGTTTTTCATCACTTTAAACAATAAATCACTTCACAGCATGTGATCCAAAAACAAGCAGCCCAGGTTTATTGGATGAGGGTCCTCCTCTGAGGCTCTTCCTGCTGCCAGTGCTGAGCTGTCATGAAACTGTTCAGCTAGGTAGAAGAAAACGTTGACAAGTTTTCCTCATTTGTGCATGTCCACTAAAGAAAGTGAACTTTGACCTAATGATTTTAGAAAGGAAGAGGGGGTGGTCACTTGGAGCAGAAAGTAGGGAGTGTGGGAAGAAGCAGGCCAATCAGGGAGTCAGGAAAGGTAACTATTCAAAGGCCACATTGGGTATCTTTGGAACAACTGATGGTAAAGTTAAGGGCCCTGGCTGGTCCCCTGAACAGGGAGAGGGAGAGAGAAAGACTGCATTCTCTTCCGTGCTGAAGGGTGATGCTAAGAGAGATACTGGGAATGTTTCTGTGCTGTTAAGGCTTCACCCTATCACGTGTGCAGAAAATGGTATCAGAGGAGATGCAGACCAGACCCCGTTGAAGTTTCCTGGAGCTCATACATAATGTTTGGGGTATTTGATCTTTGGTAGGAGTTTAGGTGGGAGAAGGATGCTATTTGCCATGCTCTGTTTGGTTATCAATCAGCCAGCATCAGGGCAATGTATGGTACCACCACACTGTACCACCTTTCCTCTGATGCCCTTACTAAAGTGGGCCTCAAAGGGTCACCCTGGGAAGGAGCAACCAAAGGTATGAAGCAGCAGTCAGTGGGAAGAAGATTCTTTTCCTTCTCAGCATTCTACCCACACCCTCTCCCTGACTCTTGAAGGGCCCCTCTACTGTGCAGTTTGCCTTTGAGTGACTCAAGTGACTCAATTTGCCTTTGAGTGGACTTATGGTGTCCACTCCAGTATTCTGGCCTGGAGAATTCCATGGACTATATAGTCCATGGGGTCACAAAGAGCTGGACACAACTGAGTGACTTTCATGGATGGTGCACGCTGTGAAGGCCTCTGTGTCAATATTAAAGGTCAATATTAAGGTCAATATTAAAACTGAGCATTGAAGAGTCAAATAGCTCCACTTTGAACTATTCAACATTAGCAGCACTGCAGAGATTGGAACTCGGGTGAAGAAAACCATTCACACAAGTAAGAAGGAAGCAGCCTGTTAGGGTGACATCCACATTTCACCTAGTATATAGTATCTGAAGAAGGAAGTCTCCCTATTATCTGTGCATATCCAACAGTCTGAACTCAGTTTCCTCATCTGTAAAATGGGTCTGCCCCACTGGTTCTTATCAATGCATTGTTCTGGAGGTTGAAATGGAAGTACTCTGCCCTCCGTTACTTACCCTTAGTCCTTTCCTTTTAATCCACCCTGAGGATTCATTTCTGCCTCTAGCAGAGATGTGAAACTATGGATGTAGCCACAGAAGTCGAAGTCAATTTTTTAAAAATGTTATCATTCTGTCCCTCATTTTCTCATTTGTGAAGGGAGGGGAAAAAAAATCTTTTTTGACTGTGCTGTGCAACTTGTGGGATCTTAGTTCTCCAACCAGGGATCAAACCTGAGACCTGGTAGTGAAAGCATGGAGTCCTAACTGCTGAACTGCCAGGGCATTCCTGAGGAGGAAAATTTTTTAGTAAAATCTCCAAAGTTTCTTCCAACCTCAAAGAAAAAAGAGCAGGCAGTCCATTCAAAAATATTGGTTGCATGCTTCAATGCCATTCTCCCAAATCATCCCACCCTTGCCTTTTCCCACAGAGTCCAAAAGACTGTTCTATACATTTGTGTCTCTTTTGCTGTCTCGCATACAGGGTTATCGTTACCATCTTTCCAAATTCCATATATATGCACTAGTTACTGTATTGGGGAGAAGGCAATGGCACCCCACTCCAGGACTCTTGCCTGGAAAATCCCGTGGTAGGCTGCAGTCCATGGGGTCACTAAGAGTCGGACACGACTGAGCGACTTCGCTTTCACTTTTCACTTTCATGCATTGGAGAAGGAAATGGCACTCCAGTGTTCTTGCCTGGAAATCCTAGGGACAGAAGAGCCTAGTGGGCTGCTGTCTATGGGGTCACAGAGAGTCGGACATGACTGAAGTGACTTAGCAGAGGCATACTGTATTGGTGTTTTTCTTTCTGGCTTACTTCACTCTGTATAATAGGCTCCAGTTTCATCCACCTCATTAGAAACATGTATAAAATCATATGTAAAATGAATCACCAGTCCAGGTTCAATGCATGATACAGGTTGCTCTGGGCTGGTGCACTGGGATGACCCAGAGGAATGGTATGGGGAGGGAAGTGGGAGGGGGATTCAGGATGAGGAACACGTGTATACCCGTGGCGGATTCATGTTGATGTATGGCAAAACCAATACAGTATTGTAGAGTAATTAGCCTCCAATTAAAATAAATAAATTTATATTAAAAAAATTAAAAGAAAAGAGGCCAGGAGTTAACATCCCAATAAAAAGCCATGATGCCTTAAAAATAAATAAATAATAATTTTAAAACATTAAAAAAATATGTATATTGGTTGCAGAGTCTTGACCACCTTTGGAATGAGAAACAATGTCTAAGTAAACTCAGCCTAGTATACTAATATAGTATATACAAGCAGGTATTCTGGGGTTGGGTATCTCAGGAGTTGGGGCAGAGATCTTGGCATGTTTCTGAAGCATAATCAAATGGGTGTGGATAACAGAGAAGTCTGTCATCCTGTTCATTATCTGGGGCCGTATTCCTAGGAGACTGATTCAACTATTCACAGCCAAGAACATCTTTTATCACAGTCTCAAGTCTCCCATCAGAAACCTGCTCCTGGCATGTCACCTACACTGCTGTAATGCTTTCAATTCCCTGGATCATGAATCAAGTGACTACTGTCAAAAGCAATGAAGTTGCTCATTGTGTATTTTCTGGAAGGGTCCCTCACCTCTCTTTGCATCTAATTTCTTCTCTTCTCCCCTTCTTGCCTTACTCCCAGAACCCTCTACAATTTTCATCATCCCTTTTCTCCCCTACTTCTTTCTTTCCTCTCCATTTTTCCCTTCCTCAGCACATCTCCATTTTCTATACTTCAAAGCTTCCACTGGGATTGACACAGTCTGTTTCACTCATATTTCCCTCCTCCTCTTCCTTCCCTGTCCCATTCCAGTTCCTCATCACGGAGGACAAGAGGACTGTGTCCAAACTGCGACTGAATATAATCTACAAAGAACTTAACAATCTAAGCCCCACAGCCACAATGCACTATATTCTAGTACAATATCAGCAGATCACAGGATCAAATATCATGCCCTTATTAGGATACAGCATTGTTGTTCCCCATGGAGAATTGGCCTCTGTCAATGGAATCCTTTGATAGCCATAATACAGAACTGGATAATGGGCAAAGAGAAAGAAGATCACAAATTGGAGGTTACAGGAAAGAAGGCAGAGAGAAATCAAGTTACTCTAAAAAAATGTGAGGGAAGACAAAAAGCTAAATGAGATGAAGAAGAATTTTATGGGCAGAGAGGCTGTTGGTGACTGGACAATCAGAGTAATATGGGGTGCAAGAGACTCAGGTGGAGAAAAAAAGGGAGATGAGTAGTGTTGCTAAGTTATAAGTTGGATCCTCAAAATCTGTTTTTAAAAAGAGATGCAGTTTAGAAGCTGGGTTCCTTCTTGATTCCTTTCAGCTGTTTGATCTATAAATCCTTGAATGAAAGTCTCCCTAGAAGCTGAGACAGGCGGGTCAAAGAGCCATACAGGTTACACACCAGAGTTCATGGAAATATTGAAACTTCTGAGTTGTCTCTGAATAAAGTTTAGACCACTGAGGTTTAGAAAGAATGATATTTGCAGGAATTTCCCCTACTGTACTCACTCATCAGATTTTTCAAAGGGCAGTCATTTCAGCAGAATAAGAAAGAGATAAATGGCAGCCTGTGCATTTGATATTTGATACATTCTTCCTCCACTGAGAAGTTAATGCTTTAGTTCTAACTTACCTGAAATCATCAGGAGACTTATCAGAGATGTCAAACTCCCATGCTATGCTGAAAGGAATTAGGTTTTAGAGGCAAAAGGAGAATTGTGTCTCTCTCTGTAGTTCAAATGGCATTCGGAAATCCAATTGATGTTTGGTTTTTAAAACAGAATCAGTAACTGTGTTCAAAACTGCCGACTGTTCATTTTGATAATAAAACAGGCTACTCTAAAGATGGCTTATAGTCATTAGGGAAAGTCTCGCTCTGTAGAATAAACTTTCTCTTTGGAATAATAATAGTTTATGTTTTATGATTTCTTTCATCCAAGAATTTCAAAGCATTTTAAAATAGTTTGGGGTGATGGGAAATGTAATGCTTCATAACTTAAGCTACATATGTCAATACTTTGCCTGGGGACAGAAATTAATTATTCCATGGAAGTAACGTTGGTACCTAATTTTATTGCATTTATACTATAAAAGTATCATTATTAATAATTATGACAGCTATTATTTATTGAAAGGAGAATGCTTGTGTTAAATGTTTTACATGCATTATCTCATTTAATCTTCATATAGATCTAAATCTAAGGTCATTTCAGTATGATTCTTTGAGAAAAGTACTACTTTTATCCTTCTTTCACAGATAATGTAATTTGGGTTCAGGAGGTTAAGTAACTTGTTCATTGTCATAAAGCTAGTAAAAATGACAGTGTGTCATTAGTGGGTGAGGATTAGTTAGCAAAAGTTCTGGTGGTCAGTTTCCTTTCCAGTTGTCATCTGAATGGTATTTTATGCAGCTTCTTAGATCATGAAGAGATGGTTTTCTTAATCCTAGGACTGTGGCCACAGTCTTTGCTGATCCTTGAATGTGTCAAGAGTTCTGTTGTCCCTTGACACCTAGTAAGTAGAGAAAACTCAAGGGTGATTAAAAATATTGTAAATCACACCCCTTCTCAACTGTCAGCCAAGTCTCTAGAATTACAACTACAAAACGTACTGTAGCCAAAAATTCCAGGATTTCAAGATATAGGGCCTTTACCTTTCCCCTGGATTGTTGCAATATTCTCCTCCTAATTGGTCTCTCTGCTTCTATGCTTGTCCCCTACAACCTAATACTGATTGAGTATTCGGAATAATCACCTTAATATGCAAAACCAAGTCAAGTTCCCTGCTTCAGATTCCCCAAATGGTTTCTCATCATATTTAGAAAAAAACCCATGGTTAAATGCTCTCCATGATCCATCCAAGCCAAGTAATAATCTGATCTCACCTTAACATCCCTGTCTTCCTGGCACACTCCATTTCAGCTTGATGCACTCAGCCTTTTTCAGATCTTCAGATACACCGAGTTTGTCCTGCCTAAGGGTCTTTATACAGGCTGCCACCTCCTACTGAAACCACTCATCCCTGCTCTTTTCCCAACTCCTCCCTCCTGTTTCTCAGGACTCAAACGTTACAGTAAGTCTTCAGTGATACATACATCCCTCCCCACCACCATCCACAGACACACACCACATCAAAATTTCATCCTTGCTACATTTTCTCCTAATACCCTGTGTTTTTCCTTCATACCTCTTATTCATATTTATCATGTTTTTAGTACTTCTGTATCGAATGAGTGTCTCCACAATTGGGCTATAAGCTTCATGAAGGAAAATTCCTTATTTCTTTGATGACCATTGTATTTGATCACCAGTGCCTGAGAACTTGTGTGATCATGTTAGGTACTGATGAAATATTTGATGTTGAGTAACTCTAAGTTTGATTCCTTATCAATCACCTAACTTCTATGTGACCTTTGGAAATATATTCAACCTCTTTTCTAAGTCTCAATCTTTTCATCTGCTAGATAGATTTCATAATAACCTTATCACAGGATGTATAGGGAGTAGATACATGATAATATATACAAAATGCTTTGTAGACCATTACAACTTTTATTATAAAATTTCAAGCTTTAAATCCAGCACCATCTCTGTGGAACAAAGGGCATTCCCTCTAGTCTAGTAAGCTAAACTTGCAGGAGGAGGAAAGCTGTGGACAACACGTGGGCATTTTTCACAAGGCTTGTAACTGGGCCCCAGGGCACTCAGAGGCTCAGTAAAGAATGAAATTAATGCAGCTCTTCCTCCAAGGAATAAACTGGTCCCTTGACTGAGCCCGTGTGTTCATGTTGCTGACTTGGGCATCATAAACTCAGCCACCTCCTATCTGGCCTTTTGTCCTCTTTCCTAATTGACTTCTCCTCCAAAGCACACAGCCAAATGGAAACCCACAGGGGGACGTGTATGGACAGAGCACGTGCCCTTGCAGGATGAGAGTGCCTGGTGATTATTTTAAGGAACAGAAAAGTGAAGAAGCTCTGCGGGCACATAACACATGGTTCTCACCTGTGCTTAAGATAGACCTCACTCTCTTAAATGCTTAGGGAATGAAAGGCTGTGTTCAATGTAGGCTAAAACTTTTCCCAGGGGTTTTATGAAACTCTTCTTCTTTTTTGTTGATCTAGATTTTATAGAAGCAGTAGTATCAGTAACTATGTTAGGGGAAAGGTCAGGATGGCTAGAGTCCATCTTATATGGGAAGGATCAGAGTTAGGTGGAGGTCACTTGGGGAGACCAAGCTATAGCGTATTTGTTTTCCTTTGGCTTCTTTCTTCTCAGCAGTGAGCAGATTAGTGACCTAGGTATAAGTATCCTTGGAACCTTTGAGAAGTTCTCTAATCTATTCTAGTATTTTGAGACAGAGTGTCTCAGAGCAGACTACATTCAGAGGTCTTTCATTTCCCATGGTTTGTCTTCTGAAACAGGTGAGAAAATAAGCCTCATTACAAGTGGTATTCCAAATAGCTATTTGGGATTCTTAACTGGTATTATGTGACTGGTGATGGAAGTAAAGTCTGATGCTGTAAAGAGCAATATTGCATAGGAACCTGGAATGTTAGGTCCATGAATCAAGGCAAACTGGAAGTGGTCAAACAGGAAATAGCAAGAATGAACATCAACATTTTAGGAAACAGCTAACTAAATTTAACTCAGATGACCATTATATCTACTACTGTGGGCAAGAATCCCTTAAAAGAAATGGAGTAGCCATCATAGTCAACAAAAGAGTCTAAAATGCAATACTTGGATGCAATCTCAAAAATGACAGAATGATCTCTGTTCGTTTCCAAGGTACACCATTCAATATCATGGTAATCCAAGTCTATGCCCTGACCAGTAATGCTGAAGAAGCTGAAGTTGAATGGTTCTGTGAAGATCTACAAGACCTTCTAGAACTAACACCCAAAAAAGATGTCCTTTTCATTAAGGAACTGGAATGCAAAAGTAGGAAGTCAAGAAATATCTGGAGTAACAGGCAAATTTGGCCTTTGAGTACAGAATGAAGCAGGGCAAAGGCTAACAGAGTTTTGGCAAGAGAACACACTGGTCATAGTAAACACCCTCTTCCAACAACACAAGAGAAGACTCTACACATGGACATCATCAGATGGTCAATACCAAAATCAGATTGATTATATTCTTTGTAGCCAAATGGAGAAGCTCTATACAGTCAGCAAAAACAAGACCAGGAGCTGACTATGGCTCAGATCATGACTCCTTATTGCCAAATTCAGACTTATATTGAAGAAAGTGGGGAAAACCAGTAGACGATTCAGGTATGACCTAAATCAAACCCCTTCCAATTATACAGTGGTAGTGACAAATAGATTCAAGGGATTCGATCTGATAGAGTGCCTGAAGAACTATGGACAGAGGTTCATGACATTGTACAGGAGGCAGTGATCAAGACCATCCCTAAGAAAAAGAAATGCAAAAAGGCAAAAGGATCATCTGAGGAGGCCTTACAAATAGCTGAGAAAAGAAGAGAAGCGAAAGGCAAAGGAGAAAAGGAAAGATATAAGCATCTGAATGCAGAGTTCCAAAGACTAGCAAGGAGAGATAAGAAAGCCTCTCTCAGTGATCAATACAAAGAAATAGAGGAAAACAACAGAATGGGAAAGACTAGAGATCTCTTCAAGAAAATTAGAGGTACCAAGGGAACACTTCATGCAAAGATGGACTCAATAAAGGACAGAAATGGTATGGACCTAACAGAAGCAGGAGATATTAAGAAGAGGTAGCAAGAATACACAGAAGAACTCTACAAAAAAAGATCTTCATGACCCAGATAACCACGATGGTGTGATCACTCACCTAGAGCCAGACATCCTGGAATATGAAGTCAAGTGGGCCTTATGAAGCATCATTCTGAACAATGCTAGTGGAGGTAATGGAATTCCAGTTGAGCTATTTCAAATCCTGAAAGATGATGCTGTGAAAGTGCTGCACTCAATATGCCAGCAAATTTGGAAAACTCAGCAGTGGCCACAGGACTGGAAAAGGTCAGTTTTCATTCCAATCCCAAAGAAAGGCAATGCCAAAGAATGCTCAAACTACCACACAATTGCACTCATCTCACACGGTAGTAAAGTAATGCTCAAAATTCTCCAAGCCAGGCTTCAACAGCACGTGAACTGTGAACTTACAGATGTTCAAGCTGGATTAGAAAAGGCAGAGGAATCAGAGATCAAATTGCCAACATCCGTTGGATAATCAAAAAAGCAAGAGAGTTCCAGAAAAACATCTACTTCTGCTTAATTGATTATGTCAAAGCCTTTGACTGTGCAGATCACAACAAACTGTGGAAAATTCTGAAAGAGATGGGAATACCAGACCACCTGACCTGCCTCTTAAGAAATCTGTATGCAGGTCAAGAAGCAACAGTTAGAACTGGACATGAAACAACAGACTGGTTCCAAATTAAGAAAGAAGTATGACAAGGCTGTTCATTGTCACCCTGCTTATTTAACTTATATGCAGAGTACATCATGAGACATGCTGGACTGGATGAAGCACAAGCTGGAATATAGATTGCTGGGAGAAATATCAATAACCTCAGATATGCAGATGACACCACACTTATGGCAGAAAGCGAAGAAGAACTAAAGAGCCTCTTGATAAAAGTGAAAGAGGAGAGTGAAAAAATTGGCTTAAAACTCAACATTCAGAAAACTAAAATCATGGCATCTAGCCCCATCACTTCATGGCAAATAGATGGGGAAACAGTGGAAACAGTGACAGACTTTATTTTGGGAGGCTCCAAAATCACTGCAGATGGTGACTGAAGCCATGAAGTGAAAAGATGCTTACTCCTTGGAAGAAAAGTTATGACCAACCTAGACAGCATATTAAAAAGCAAAGATATTACTTTGCCAACAAAGTTCTGTCTAGTCAAGCTATGGTTTTTGCAGTAGTCATGTATGGATGTGAGAGTTGGATTATAAAGAAAGTTGAGTGGTGACAAATGGATACTTTTAAACTGTGGTGTTGGAAAAGACTCTTGAGAGTCCCTTGGACTGCAAGGAGATCTAACCAGTCCATCCTAAAGAAAATCAGTCCTGAATGTTCATTGGAAGGACGGATGCTGAAGCTGAAACTCCAATACTTTGGCCACCTGATGTGAAGAATTGACTCATTTGTAAAGACCCTGATGATGGGAAAGATTGAGGGTGGGAGGAGAAGGGGATGACAGAGGATGAGATGGTTGGATGTCATCACCCACTCAATGGACATGAGTTTGAGTAAGCTCTGGAAGTTGGCGATGGACAGGGAAGCCTGGCGTGCTGCAGTCCATGGAGTCGCAAAGAGTTGGACACGACTGAGTGACTGAACTGAACTGAACTGGTATTAAAGGGGGAAAGGTATTTTTTCAACCTTATGAGGATCCCCAGTGTCTACTGGCCACTGGGAACACGTTCTTTCCTTTCTACCACCCTGCAACCCCATCCCAGGACTGTTCTGACCTAGGACCCCATCGTCTCCTGCCTGGGCCACTGTAACAGACTCCAAAGAGGGCTCCCTGCCTCTGGTGCGGCCCTGCTCCACCCTCCCCCATCCATTATCCACTTTTCACCCAGAGCGACCTTTCTGACATGACCCAATCCTGCAGGTGGCTCTTCTGCTTCAAGCACCTCTGCAGTGCCCCCTTGCCTTTGAGGTAGAATCCATGGCATCACTTGGCCTTCAAGGCCTGACTACCTCACCAGCATCAGCTCTTGTAATTCTTCTTTTCAATCACCAACTCCCCCCAACCACCACATCTGCCCACCTCAATTGCTAGCCATTTTTCTCTGCCAGTAGGTCCAAAACTGGCCGGGTTCTCTCTCAGGACTCTGGGTTTTCACACATGCTATTGTCCATGAATTACAAAGTCCATCTTCTCACTGTTGTTTATTCCAAATATTTTCCCTGAGCCCTGACACTGTGCCTAGTACTGTCCTTGATAATGATAATGAATAAAGCAAAATTCCTGCCTAAAGAGATTGTAGTCCAGTAGGGCAGATAGGTGAGTAAACAAGTTAAGTAAGAGTCCAAATGCGATAAAGGGAAATAGGTACAAAATGACAGGAACCCAGAGGAAGGGCCCACTGGGTTGGTCAAAGAAGAGTCGAGGAAAATTTCCATCAGAAGGAAACTATAAGCAGAAGAATACAAATGATAATAGTTTGTTTTTATTGAACATTTCCTTAGCTCTGTGCTAAGTGCTTTGATGCTTTTGAACTGTGGTGTTGGAAAAGACTCTTGAGAGTCCCTTGGACTGCAAGGAGATCCAACCAGTCCATCCTAAAGGAAATCAGTCCTGAATATTCATTGGAAGGACTGATGTTGAAGCTAAAACTCCAATACTTTGGCTACCTGATGCGAAGAACTGACTCATTTGAAAAAACCCTGATGCTGGGAAAGATTGAAGGCAAGAGGAAAAGGGGACAACAGAGGATGAGATGGTTGGATGGCATCACCAACCCAATGGTCATGAGTTTGAGTAAGCTCCAGGAGTTAGCGATGGACAGGGAAGCCTGGCGTGCTGCAGTCCATGGGGTCGCAAAGAGTCAGACATAACTGAGCAACTGAACTGAACTGAACTGACCTGAAGTGCTTTAGGAATATTACCAAATTTACATAAGAATCCAATGAAAAGGATGCTATCAGGAGGCAGGGGAACATAATGGTTTAAACACATAAGCCAGACCTTGGTTCAAACTGCCTCTTTCATGTATAATGTTTAGGGCTTTGGGCAAGTTATTTAATGCCCAAGGCATTGCCATCATCTTTATAAAGAAGATGATAAGTTTAAAATACATCAATGTTGATTATGTATATTAAGAGAGAAGACTACATGTAAATAGCAGGGTGCCTGGCACTAACTAAGCAAGGATCCATTGAAAGTTGGCTATTACTAATATTCTTCTTCTTGGTCTACAGAGAGTCTAAGTAACTCTCCCAAGGTCACACAGCTAGTAAACGTCAGAGTCAGGATGCAAACCCAGAATTGTCTGAGTCCAGAGTGCAGGCTCTAATCCAGGATGCGAGCCTGTATAATGAGAGGAATTTGGGGATGAGTATTTGAAAGTCCTTGCCAAACTAGGAATCATGGAAAAAGGAAAAGGTTGTTGTATGGAAGAAATCAATACAATATTGTGAAGCAATTTTCCACCAATTAAAAAAATTTTTTTTAAATACCAAAAAACAAAAGATGGTGTTGACACAGCACCAGCTTGGGAAGAGTTACTTGGATCTGAAATCTGCAAACCGGTGCATCCTGCCTAGAGAAGAATGCGCTGAGGCTGATCCAGCTCAGGTACATAGTGCACATGCAGGGCAAGCAGCAGCAGTTCATACTGGGTCCAAGGCTAGCTGTGCCAGGCTGGGGTGGCCTCCAGGAATGCAAAACCAACTCTCTCCTCCCTCCTTCCCTTTACCCAGGCAGCTGCTGCTACTACGATCTACCTGACTGCAAAACAGTTGCCTCTTTAAGTACCAGCTGGGCCTCTCCCTGCTACTCTGACCTGCTGTAATAGGAGCTGGAGGGATGCATCAATGAAAGAGCAGAGCCAGACCTCCATTCGGCAAACTTTAATTGCTCCAAAGGAGCGGTTGTGGGGTGTCTATATAAAAAGCCCTAATTATCTGTTAACCCAATGAAACAAGTTTCAAAGGGCCCATGAAGACCTATTAACCAAATGTGTAATCTGTAATCACAAATCATCCATTGGGCAATCAATGGACATTTTAAGCCACCATTCGAAAGTTTATGCCCTTCCATGGAAAATGGTTTTCCTGAAGCCTTTTATGTTGTTTTTAAACTGAAATACACATAAAAAGTTGATCATGGGTATGGAACCATTTTTATGGAACTCCCACATCAAGATGAAATATCTGATCTCTGATGAGTTTACTGAAATAGACTATGACGTTGATAACAGTCCCTGAATCATACTAAAGGCAATGGATTTGAGGCCTTGAAAATTGAAATTGAGTCTATGGTAATAAAATGCTGGTTATGAGCCAAGAACTAGCAGCTTTCAGTGTGTCCCAGCCATGAAACCAGACCACGCAGTCCAGGCAAAATGACTCGGGTTCTTGGGCTGAGTGACACCCCTGTGAGGTGGTTTCATTCATATATTCATTCATTTGGCCAACAAGTTGCTCCCACTGTATTGTGTATTGGTGAGGATTAGATGGACAAGGTCCTGCTCCCATGGAGGTTATATTTGGAAGTAGTAAGAGATAAGTAAATGGATATGATAATTTCAGAGAATGGTGGCTACTGAGAAACTAAAAAAGGTAATGGGACAGTTATTACCCAGTAGGAGGCTGGAGAGGGCCTGATTTAAATGGAATAGAAGGCTGATTTTGAGAAAGTGATTTTTTTTTAATTTAGCTGGAGACAAAATGATGGGAAGGATCCAGAAACATCCAGATTGGCAATAAGCTTGCCATGTAAGAGAAATAGAGGCCAATGTGCCTGAAACATAGAGAGCAAAGTGGTCTAGGATAGCAGTGGAGGGACCGGCAGGGACTAGCTTATCTGCAAATTTGTCATAGAAGGAGTTTGTATTTTGTTTTTCATGCAGTGAGAAACTATATGAGCATTCAAGTGGAGTGATGAGATGGAAATATACATTTTAAAAGAACATTCTGGCTGCTGAGTGGATAATAGATTATGTAAGAGCAAGAGTAAACAGGAAGACAGCTAGGAGGCTACTGCAATAATCCAGATAAGACAAAAAAAAAAAAAAAATGTGCTTCAATTACAATGAGAACAGGGAGATGGTGAGAAGTGGCTGGATTTGGAATCTATTTTGGCATCAGACTCAAGAAGACTCAGTTTATATGGAAAATGAGGGAAGGTGACAGATGAAGACTAACTTCTGAGATTTTGATCTGAGCAACTGGGTGGATGATGAAGGTAGTCACTAAAATATGGGAAGATAGATGAAGAGGAAGTTTCAGGAATAGAGATGAGGCTGTCAACCGTTCTGTTTTGAAAATGAGTTGCAGTGCCTGTTGGACTTCTAAATGAACATGTCAAATTACACTGAATGACTTAGAGCCCAGAGGAAAGGTCAAGGTTGGAGCTTTAGTATATTGAAAATCATCTTCATTTTAAGAAAACTGAGGCTTCGGAAGGTCAAGGGACTTCCGTAGGACCACAGAGCTTATCGGCCCCCAGGATGTGGTCTCCTGCCGTCTCATCTGCCACATCCATAGCCCCCAGGCCTGTGCTGTCAAACCTCCAGCCACATAGACTTTCACTCCAGTTCTCAATGGTATACAGTTGTCTCCTGCCTTGGAAATTTATGCACAATCTATCTTCTGCATGTAGTTTTCCATCTACGTCTACCACAATGTCACCTCTTGGGAAAGCTACTTCTGACCCCCTGAGATAGATAACGTACCCCTAAAAATATGCATTTATGGTTCCTTTTATGTGTTACATGTCATAATCTAATTTGAATATGCATGATTATTTGATTAACTTCTGCTTATGTACTACAATAACAAGCTTCATGAATGGTCTCTTACTAGTGTTTACCCAGGAGCTGGGTAATCAAGAAATCTAAGTTGAAATTGATTATTGATAAATAGTGGTAATCAATAAGTATATGTTGAAAGAACGAATTATTTTTTTTAGAAAATTAATTATTAGATAGATGAATGATTTTATTATCTGGATAATGTTGGGAAATTATTTAGCTTATCTCCATCTTCTACCAGATGTGTAAAATTGAAATGAAATTTAAATTTTAGATTTAAATCTAAATTTTAGATTTAAATCTATACAACAAAGATCTACTATATAGCATAGGGAACTATGCTCAATATCTTGTAATAATCTATAATAGAAAAGAATCTGAAAAAGGATATATATATATACATATATATACACATAACTGAATCATGTTGCTATACACCTGAAACTAACAAAACATTGTAAAAGAAATTAAAATGGACACATATTCTTTATGTTTTTGGAGATGTTAAAAGGCTAAAGATAAAGCGCTTTGCTAGCTTAAAAATAAGACATATAAATACCCGGTATTTTTAAATCCAGAGCAAATACCAAAACATCAATTAGTTAATAGCCACTCTATTTTACCAAACCTTTGCTTAGAGTTGCAAGTAAATCCATTTCAGCGGATTCCCATTTTCCTTCCCTCTATTTCTTTGTTCATTCATTTTTAGGAGAGAGAAAAACTTTTAGAAAGTGTCCCAACTAAGAGCAGCCAGGAATGTCCCAAGTAATCCTCAAATAACTGTAAAATTAATCTCCAGCCAGAGGTTAGAAAAGCTAACTGCATTTTTCTCTCCTGTTACTTTTTTCATTGATGACCAAATGACCTGGACCCAATAAAGCCTTCATAGAGCATCTGCGGGCCATGAGAAATAAAGTGTCATTTGTAACTGAGCCAATTGTAACTAGTCCAGCTACCCTGCTGCAAAGATCATGTGCAGAGGGAGAGATCCTGAAACTACATGAAGAGTGAGACAATGGCCCAGCCATCCCAGCATTTCAGCTGAGCCAGGTCTTCCTGCCATCCCTACCAAGTTACCAAAAAGTGAGAGACCAAGGCTGGAGATGTCAGTCTACCAGCCCCTCAGGACTATAGGCACAGCTGACACTGTGTGTGAAGCAGAAAAACTGCCAAGTCAGGCCCCAGAATCATGAGAAATAAAAAAGTGTTGTTGCTTTTAACCCTCAATTTGTGAAGGTATCTGTTAAACATCAATAGATAACAGAAACAGAAATTGCTACTGGGAATGGGATGCTCCATAACAAAAGCTTGAAATACATGGCTTTGAAACCAAATGGCAGGTTGATACTAGAAGCACTTTGAGAATACTTTTAGTAAAGGCTGTGTGGACACTAAAAGCATTTTTTATTAGAGCCTAAAGAAAAGGTGAACTGTGTTAATTAGTTGTAGAAATGTTGGTGAAACTGTTACCCACTGTCACAGGGAAGACAGGAAGGGTATGTAATTAATTAGTAGTTGGTCAAGGAAATTTCCAGGCAGAATGTTAAAAAGTGTCAGCTTGTTTTATCTAGCTGCCTATGATAACATAAGAAGAGAGAGTTTAACTGAAGAAGGTATCGTGCAGTTTTCATGCGGAATTTAGAGGAAATACAGAGATCCCAAAACAGTTTTTTTCAATCTGAAAAAGGTTCTGAGAAATTAAAAAATGTTATCAAGCAAAGATCAAATCCAAGTTACTGCCAGTTAAAAATGGCCTCAGGGTAAATTCAGATCAAACACAGGGTAAGACTTTTTGTTATGACTCTCAGGAAGATATAAGGTAGTCCCTCATAGATCCTCCCAGCTGGAAAAAAAAAACAACAAAAAGACTTTTATTTTTTGAGCACTGGGAAACAAAGGAAAATTTTTTTGTGTGTAAATGGTGAGAAGAAAGAGATACTTCATAGAAACTCATTTGGAAGTAGAAAGCAGGATGAAAATCCCTGAGAAATGAAGAGACCAAATAAGAAATAACCACCTAGGTGTTGGAGATTCCTTCTCAAAAATATTCTGTTCTTAACTCTAGAAGAATACAGAAGACTCAGCACCTATTGTAGTGTCTAACACACAGTAGACAAGCAAGAGCTTTTGCCAAATGAATGTATGAATGATTCAAAAATATTACAATATTAACTGCAAAGGATAAATGGGAATAGACTAACGCTCACAAAGACCTAGCTTCAAATCAGCTCATTGGATTAAGGTGATCCAACCCTAATCTAACTGCTTGCAGAAGCAAAGGCAAACCTTCAAAATATATAATGCAAAATCTGATACAACTAAAAGAGGAAACAGATTCACAAACACAGGGAAAGATTTTAACACATCTTCCTAGTTATTGACAAAACGAGTAGACAAATACAAATAAAGATATAAAAAGATTAACAATGCCACTAATAAAACTGACCTAATTTATAAACATGTGTTGTATTGTGCTTAGTCGCTCAGTCGTGTCCCACTCTTTATGATCCCATGGACTGTAGGCTGCCAGGCTCTTCTATCCATGGGGATTCTCCAGGCAACAATACTGAGTGGGTTGCCATGCCCCTCAAGAAAGTAGAAGAAAGAAAATGATAAAGATAAGGGCAGAAATTAATAAAAGAGAAATAATACAAAATACAAGAGATTAAAAGTTGAATCTTTGTAAAGACTAAAAAATTTTATAAACTTCTTGATGACTGATTAAGAAATAAGAGATGATGTTCAAACAAACAATACCAAGAATGAAAATGTGATGTCCCTTACATTTCACAGACACTGAAAATATAATAAAAGGATATTATGATCAACTTTTTGCCAATGAGTTCAAAAATTCAGATAAATTAGACAAGTAACTAGAAAAACAAAACCTACCAAAGCTGATCCTGAAATAAAGAGAAAATGTAAACAATCCTGTATCTGTTAAAATCACTGATTCTGTAGTAAAAACCTTCTAGATGGTGTCTTCAGTAAATGCTTACAAATATTTAAGATATTTAAGGAAGAAACAACATCAAATTTAAACTCTTCCTCTTCCCAACTTGTCTCGTTAGACCAACAAAGCTTGGATAGTAAGTCCTAATAAGCACATTACAGGGCAGGCCAGAATGTTTCATAAATATAGACACAGAATCCAAAGAAGGTGATTAGCAAATTGAATGTAAGAAAGAAAATACATCAGGACCAAGCTGGGTACATTCCAAGAATGCAAAATTGATTTAATATTTGAAAATCAATAGATGCAATTTACCACATTAATAGAACAAAGGAAGAAATAATATAAATTATCTGAATAGAAGCAGAAAAGGCATTTCACAAAATTTAACAGTCATACATAATAAAAACCCTTGCAAACTACAAACAAAAGTACACTTCCATAATTTAGTGAAGTGTATCTATAAAAATCCTACAGAAAATATACCTTGAAATCAAGGGAGAGAAAAACTGCCCACTTTATTACTTTGATTCAACATTATATTGAAGGTTCTAGCCAATATCATATAATACATGCAATAATGTAATAAAACAAAATAAAAGGTAAAAGGATTGAAAGTCAAGAAATAGAACTGTCAGTATTTATAGATGATGTGATTTGTATTCTTACCCAAGAAATCTCCATATAAAATTATAAATAATAATTAAAAATTTAGTAAGATTAAAAAATAAAAGGTCAACATAAACAATTATTTGTATTTTTATATACCAGTCACAGTTAGCAAATGAATTTTTTTAAAGATCATTTACAAAAGGATCAGAACAAATACCTAGGTATAAATATAATAAAAACTGCTCAAGATATACATCCTGAAAATTATAAAAAGTTCCTGAGAGAAATTAAAGACATTCTAAAAAATTGAAGCATATGCCAATTTTCATGAACCAGAAGATCAATACTGTAATGATGTAAATCTCCACAAGTTGATCTGTAAATTTAATGCAATGTCAATCTAAATTCCCATAGGTCATCTCATTAAAATTGACATGCCAATTCTAAATTTTATATGAAAATACTAAAGATCATGAACAGCCCCTTGAAAAATTGTAAAGAAGGTCAAATTTAGAAAACATGGATTATCAGGCACCCAGACTTACTATAAGCTCTGGTAGTAAAGACTATGTAATATTTGCACAAGGATATACAAATAAACCAAAGGAACATAATTGAGAGCACAGAAGCAGATCTACACATATATGAATACTTTATTGACAATAAAATTGGCAGAGCAGAGGAGAAAGGCAAGTTCCTTTCTGTAAATGGACCCTAGTCAATGAAATATCCATTCAGAAGAAAATGCTATTAATACTTGACTCCTACCTCACATAAGTATCATTTCCAGGTGAATTCTAGTTTCAACATGAAAGGTAAAAATTTTAGAAGATAAAATATGAAAATTTTTCATGGCCTTGAAAGAGAAAAAAAGCCTTAAACAGAACACAAAGAGTAATAATCATAAAGAAAACAATTACTGTATAGATTGTATTGAATCTCTGATTCATCAAAAGATACCATTAAGGGAATGACGAGGCAAGCAACAGAATAAAAGATATTTACAATATAGAAAACTGACAAATAACTTAGTCCAAAATAACCATAGTCCTCCTACCTGTCAATAAGAAAATCTCAGAAAAAACAATAGAACAATACCAAAAGACAAACAGAAATATTACAAAAGTGGAAGACCAAATAGCCAATAGGACTAAGGAAATGTCCTCAATAGGAAAGATGCATATTGAATCCATAATGAGGCTATATTATTAATGCACCAGATTGGTCAAATCTTTAAATTATAGTCAGTAAATTATAAGTTTTAGCTGATATGTGGAACAATGGGAGCTCTCACATACTCCTGGTGTGAGTTAAATTAATATAACCACTTTGCAAAAATATTTGGCAAAATCTACTTAAGTTGAACATACTCATAGACTCTGATATAGAAATTTCACTTCTGGGAGTATGCCCAACAGAGGTGCATACTTTTGTTCAAACCTGTTCAAGGCTGTGCTTATTGTTAATAGTCCCAAACTACCAACTCAAATGTCAATCAATTATAAAATGGATATTTTGTGGTTGCATTTTTATATGGAATATTTTACAGCAGTAAGAATGAATGCACTACATCAATAATGTGGATGAAACTTAAAATTGAGCTAAGATGGTTAAGAATTCGCCTGCAATGCAAGAGACCTGGGTTCTATCTCTGGGTTCGGGAAGATCCCTTGGAGAACAGAATGGCTACCCACTCCAGTATTCCTGTCTGGAGAATTCTGTGGCCAGAAGAGCCTGGTGGGCTGTAGTTCATGAGGTTGCAAAGAGTTGGACATGACTGAGTGACTTTCACTTTGCCAGCCTGGGACAGATGGCCTTCCTGTGCCTTCAGATGTGGGTCCTGAGACGAGCACATCACCACTCAGTAGCAGTCCAGTCTGGAATGCAATCATAAATCCAACCTTTGGGAAACATCACTCAAATCCCAAATGAGGAATAACCTACTAAAAAACAGGAGGGGAGATAATAGTATTCATCAACATCAGTGTCAGGCAAGACAAAGAAGGGCTTTGTGGAAACGTTCCAGATCAAAGGAGACCAACGAGTCACAGTCAGTTCAGTTTAGTTCAGTTGCTCAGTCGTGTCCAACTCTGCAACCCCATAGACTGCAGCCTTCCAGGCTTCCCTGTCTAAATGCAATTCCTAATTCTATACAAAAGGGGTACAACTGTGAAAGGCATGAGGTCAAAGGAACTAATAATTGAAAAACAGACGGTAGTATTCTCATGAAAGCTGTATGAAAGTGTTTAGGTATAAAGAATCATAATGAACACAAATTACTTAACTAGTTCAATAAAAATTTTATATATGTATAATGTGTGTATATGTGTATATGGAGAGAGAGAAAGAGGCCATAGAAGGCAAATGGGGCCAGTATTAACAACAGGTGAATCCAGGTCAAGGATTGTTAATTGTGTTTTACATACTATTCTTATTCTTGCATATTTTCTCTAAATTTGTTTTGAAATAAAAATTTTCAAAATACATTGACTTATTGGACAACTTCATTGCACTGACACTAGTTGACATGGATACTGAAGTTACAAGTGTTATAAATAAATCAACAGTTGAGCAACCTGCACAGCCCATTCTATTCCATTCTGTGTTACTGAGACATGTACCACTTCTAATGGTACAACCAGATTTCTTTAAAAAAAAACATATATATATATATATATATCCACAGTGACCCTATTAGACTCCTGCCAGGAGAATTAGCAACAACTTGCAAGTCCCTTTTAATATCCTTTAAGTCTGGAAAAGATGTAATGTCTGGGACACTTGAGAAATTTTCAACACCATTTATCAATTCGATCACTGAGAAAGTCCTATGCATGTGCTGACCCTGGTATTAGGCACCAAGGCTAGTGCTGAAAAATAAAGAACATATATGCTTCCTGAACTCAAAAAGGGAACTTAAGAATATAACAGGGAGAACAAGATGGTGGAGGAGTAGGTGGATGTGGAGTATATCTCTCTCCACAGATACATCAGAAATATACCTTCAGACACAGAAGTGCATGCAGAACGCCAACTGACAGTGGACAGGGGTACCTGACCAGTGGAAAGGAACATATAAAACATGTAAACCTTGGTAGGATGAAGGAACTAGGGAGAAAAACAGGAGTGTCAGCAGGGCTGGACCTGCCCTCGGTGGGTGGGGGAACTGAAGCAGGGGTCTGATCCCCACATCAGGGCAATTGTCTGAGTCAGAGGAGAAACATTTAAGGCTGAGAGTAAAACAGCTGATCTGTGGTGGCCTAAATGGAATGAGAATGACAGTCCTTGCCACAGCCATACCTGGACACGCACAGGTCCCCTGGAAGGCTCAGCAGCTGGGAGCTGGAGTTTAGGGATTGTGGAGCAATCCCAGGGCGAGGGCTGCTGTTGACTGTGGAGAGAAGGATCAAGGGGACATGAGGGAGAAGACTGTGGTGGGAAGTGCTGGTGGAGGAAAGCCAGGCAGCCATGGAAGCAAGGTGATACTGTTGAGTCGAATGTAGTGGGTGGAGACATCACCATAGCCTCTCTCTCCCCACACACCAGCACCGACAGCTGAACAATAGAGAGGCTGGCCCATCAAACACCTGACACACTGAACTACAGAGTAGGGCCCCACCCAGGGTGCTCCCGAACTACAGAGTAGGACCCCAGCCAGGGGGGCCCTCCATGTGCCTGGCATGCCAAACAACAGAGAAGGACCCCAGGCAAAGGAGCCCTCTAAGTGCCCAAACAGGCGGAGCTATGGAGAAAAACCGGCCAAAGAGGCCTTCTGATTGCCAGCTACAAGAGGCTTGAAAAAAGACTGAAAGGGCCTTAACTCCTGCGGTAGAGGCAGTCTGTGTCCTTGGCACACTTGGCACAGCCAGGGTCCCTGCAAGCCAAGCAGCTGTGCCACCTTCACGCTCAACTCTCACTGGGGCACAGCTGCCACAGGCAAAAAAAGTCTTGTGTCTATTCGTGCAGGGTCACTTCGATCATGTCCAGCTCTTTGTAACCCTGAAGACTGTGGCCTGCCAGGCTTCTCTGTCAGGGAGGGGGGTTCTTCAGGCAAGAATCCTGGAGTGTATTGCCCAATACCTGGTGCTGCCAGAACCCCTGCTACCTAAGCAGCTGCACCACCTCCACACCTGGCCTTCACAGGGGCAAACCCAAGCCCTCCAGGGCAGCCTCAGGAACAAACCCCAGTGGACGGCCCATTGTGGCTAAGGAAGAAGACCCAAAACCTTCCCACCAGTTGTACAAACTGCGGATTAAATCCACATGATCAATTAGGCAGACTGTATCTATGGACTATATAAAAGGACATTGAGAGCTCCCACAAAAGAAAAGGCACTAGTTCTGATAGCTGTGGACATTGGAGCCAAGAACACACAGGAGTAGGACCAGATTAGAATAT
>NW_011495020.1:6367754-6371554 GCF_000754665.1 Bison bison bison
ACAGAGTTGGAGGGCATCCTAGGGAGGCGAGGTGGACTGTGACTCCCGGCAAGGGAAAGGACTCTGACAGCAGTGACAGCAGAAAAACATTTATTATTCTTATGTTTTGACTTGGTTCACAGATTCTTTTGTACTTTTTTTTTCCCCTCAGTCACATTTTTTATTGTTGTTAGAAACCTCTGCCTCTGAATTGGACTTTAGCAGTTCTGTGGAGTTCTCCTTTTTCTTTTCTTAATTTTAATTTTTAATTTTTTAAACCTATTATTATTTTTTTGACATTTATTCCTTTGCTTTTCCTACTATTCTTTTCTCCTTTCAGTTAATCTTTAATGTATATAAATCTTTTTTATCTACCTCTATTTAACTTTGCATATCTCTTCTTTCTTTCCTTTCCCCTCAACATGCTTGTTAGTTTTATTTTCATTGCTTTATTCCCCAATGGGCACCCTGTGTTAGTTTTATTTTCCAGTCTGTGCTTTAGTTAGTTTTGTTCTTAACTGTAGATAAAAATTTTGGCTTCCTTTGTTTGTCGGGTCAATCTATTGTACTTTATGTTTGTTGGACTGTTTTGATTTTGCTTATGGGTGTATATGTGTATATTCAGTCACACTTTTTATTGTTGTTATAAACCTCTGCCTCTATGTGGGCTTTTGCAGTTCTGTGGAGTTTTCCTTTTTTTTTTTTATTTGCTCTTTTTTTCATTTTAATCTTTTAAACCTGTTATTATTTTTTCTACCTTTATTCCTTTGCTTGCTTTTCCTACTCTTCTTCTCCCCTTGCAGTTAATCTTTAACGTATATAAATCTTCTTTATCTATCTCTATTTACCTTTGCACATCTATTCTTTCTTTCTTTCCTCTCCTCTCTACATATTTGTTAGTTTTGTTTTCATTGCTTTATTCCCCACTTGGCACCTTGCTTTAGTTTTGTTTTCTAGTTTGTGCTTTAGTTAGTTTTGTTCTTAACTGGTAAATATAATTTTTGATTTCCTTTGTTTGCCAGGTCAGTCTACTGTACTTTATTTTAGTTGGACGGTTTTGACTTTGCTTATGGATGTATATGTATATGTGTGTATTCCATTATTTGAATTATTATTTGCCTGATTTTGTTACTGCCATTTGTCTGGGGTTCATCTTTGGTTTCTCATTTTTGGGTATTTGTTTTAATCTCACTTAATGCAATAACAAACCACTTGTGGAATCGTCATACCTTACCAGAAATCAAGACCTGAGCCTCTGGAGTGGGGGCACTGACTCTAAGACCCTAGACTACCAGAGAACTAACCCTAGGGAGTATCAAATAGCAAGAATTCACACAAAGAAAACCACTTGAATATAAGACCCTGTATCATCCAACCACCAGTAGCGCTCTATGCAGGATGCCTCTTCTAAACAACAAACAAAACAAAAATACAAACCAAATCATCAGCAGACAGGATTACCACCTCACTCAGCCTTGCCCATCAGAGGAAAAACAAACAAACAAACAAAAAAACTCAGCACAAATCTCACCCTATATGAAGCTTACACAAACCACTGGACCAACCTTAGGAGGGCAGAAACCAAAAAGAAGAAAGAATTCAACCTTGAAGCCTGGGAAGAGGAGACCTTAAACACAATAAGTTAAAAAATAATGAAAAGGCAGAGAAATACTACACAAATGAAGGAACAAATTAGAAACACACAAGTCCAAATAAATGAAGAGGAAATAGGCAAACTACCTGAAAAAGAATTCAGAATAATGATAGTGAAGATGATCAAAAACCTTTAAAACAAAATGGATAAAATGCAAGAATAAATTAACAAAGGCCTAGAAGAATTAAAGAATAAACATACAGAGACAAACAATACAATTACTGAAATTTAAAATACTCTGGAAGGAATCAGCCGAATATCTGAAGCAGAAGAACAAATCAGTGAGCTGGAAGATAAAACGGTGGAAATAACTTCTGAAGAGCAGAATAAAGTGAAAAGAATGAAAAGAACTGAGGATAGTCCCAGAGACCTCTGGGACAATATCAAACACACCAACATTTGAATTATAGGGGTCCCAGAAGAAGAAGAGAAAAATAAAGGGTATGAGAAAATTTTTGAAGAGATTATAGTTGAAAATTTCCCCAACATGGAAAAGGAAATGGTCAATCAAGTCCAAGAGGGACAAAGAGTCCCATACAGGATAAACCCAAGGAGAAACATGCCAAGATACGTACTACTCAAACTAACAAAGACTAAACACAAATAAAGAATATTAAAAGCAGCAAGGAAAAAGCAACAAGTAACATACAAGGGAAACCCCAAGCACTTAACAGCTGATATTTCAGCAGAAACTCTGCAGGCCAGAAGGGAATGACAGGATATGTTTAAAGTACTGAAAGGGAAAAATTTACAACCAAGATTACTCATTCAAATTCAAAGGATCTCATTCAAAATTGATGGAGAAATAAAAGGCTTTTCTGACGAGCAAAAGTTAAGATAATTCAGTACCACCAAACCAGTTTTACAACAAATGTTGAAGGGATTTATAGAGTTAAGAAATACAAGAGAAGAAAAAAAATCTACAAAATCAACCCCAAATAATTAAGAAAGTGGCAATAGGAACATATATATCAATAATTACTTTAAATGTAAATATATTAAATGCTCCAACCAAAAGACATAGACTGGCTGAAGAGATTCAAAAACAAGACCTATATATATGCTATCTACAAGAAACCCACTTCAGAGCTCAAGACACGTATAGATGAAAGTGAGAAGATGGAAAAATACATTCCATGTAAATGGGAAGTGAAAGAAAGCTGGAGTAGCAATCCTCATATCAGACAAAATAGACCTTAAAATAAAGAAGATTACAAGAGATAAGGAAGGACACATAATGATCAAGGGATCAAACCAAGAGGAAGACATAACAATTTTAAGTATCTATGCACCCAACATAGGAGCACCTCAATACATAAGACAAACACTTTGTGACCCCATGGACTGTAGCCTACCAGGCTCCTCCCTCCATGGGATTCTCCAAGCAAGAGTACTGGAGTGGGTTGCCATTTCCTTCTCCAGGGGATCTTCCCGACCCAGGGATCAAACCCGGGTCTCCTGCATTCCAGGCAGACGCTTTAACCTCTGAGCCACCAGGGAAGCCCAAGACAAACACTAACAGACATTAAATGAGAAATTGAGAGCAACGCAATAATAGTAGGAGACTTTAACACCCCACTTACACCAATAGACAGATCATCAAAACAGAAAATTAGTAAGGAAACACAAGGCTTAAATGATACATTAGATGAGATGGATCTCATTGATATCTTCAGGACATTCCATCCAAATGCAGAAGAATACACCTTCTTCTCAATGCACCTTATGCAGAAGACTACACCTTCTTCTCAATGCACATGGAACATTCTCCAGGATAGACCACATCCTGGGTCACAAATCAAACCTCAGTAAATTTAAGAAAATTGAAATCGTATCAAGCATCTTTTCTGACCACAATGCTATCAGACTAGATACAACAAAACATTGAATAAACAATCTAACTTTATACCTAAAACAACTGGGAAAAGAAGAACAAAAAAACAACAAAATTAGTAGAAGGAAAGAAATCATAAAGATCTGAGCAGAAATAAACACACAGGAAATGAAAGAAACAATCAGATCAGATCAGATCAGTCGCTCAGTTGTGTCCGACTCTTTGCGACTCCATGAATCGCAGCACGCCAGGCCTCCCTGTCCATCACCAACTCCCGGAGTTCACCCAGACTCACGTCCATCGAGTCAGTGATGCCATCCAGCCATCTCATCC
>NW_011495020.1:6371850-6379527 GCF_000754665.1 Bison bison bison
TTTCACTCTCCACTTTCACTTTCATCAAGAGGCTTTTTAGTTCCTCTTCACTTTCTGCCATAAGGGTGGTGTCATCTGCATATCTGAGGTTATTAATATTTCTCCCAGCAATCTTGATTCCAGCTTGTGTTTCTTCCAGTCCAGCGTTTCTCATGATGTACTCTGCATATAAGTTAAATAAACAGGGTGACAATATACAGCCTTGACATACTCCTTTTCCTATTTGGAACCAGTCTGTTGTTCCATGTCCAGTTCTAACTGGTGCTTCCTGACTGGCATACAAATTTCTCAAGAGGCAGATCAGGTGGTCTGGTATTCCCATCTCTTTCAGAATTTTCCACAGTTTATTGTGATCCACACAGTCAAAGGCTTTGGCATAGTCAAGAAAGCAGAAATAGATGCTTTTCTGGAACTCTCTTGCTTTTTCTATGATCCAGCGGATGTTGGCAATGTGATCTCTGGTTCCTCTGACTTTTCGAAAACCAGCTTGAACATCAGGAAGTTCACGGTTCACATATTGCTGAAGCCTGGCTTGGAGAATTTTGAGCATTACTTTACTAGCGTGTGAGATGAGTGCAATTGTGCGGTAGTTTGAGCATTCTTTGGCATTGCCTTTCTTTGGGATTGGAATGAAAACTGACCTTTTCCAGTCCTGTGGCCACTGCTGAGTTCTCCAAATTTGCAAACTAAAAGCTGGTTCTATGAGAAGATAAAAAAACTGTCAAACCTTTAAGCCAGATTCATCAAGAAAAAAAGAGAATAATCAAGTCAACAAAATTTGAAATGTAAAAGGAAAGGTTAGAATAGACAATGGATTATAAGAGACTATTATGAACAACTATATAGCAACAAAATGGATAACCTGGAAGAAATGGATAGAGTCTTAGAAAAGCTCAATTTTCTAAGACTGAACCAGGAAGAAATAGAAATTATGAACAACCCAGTTACAAGCACTGAAACTGAAGTTCTGATAAAAAATTTCCCAAAAAACAAAAGCCCAGGACCAGATGGCTTCACAGGAGAATTCTATCAAACATTTAGAGAAGAGCTAATGCCTATCCTTCTAAAGCTCTTTCAAAAAACTGCAGAGGAGAGAATACTTCCAAACTCATTCTATGAGGCCACCATCACCCTGATACCCAAACCAAAGATAACACACAAAAAAGAAGAATACAGGCCAATACCACTGATGAACATAGGTGCAAAAATCCTCAACAAAATTTTAGCAAATAGAATTCAGCAACACATCAAAAAGCTCATACATCATGATCAAGTTGGGTTTATTCCAGGGATGCAAAGATTCTTCAATATATGCAAATCAATCAATGTGATACACCATATTAACAAATTGAAAGATAAGAAACATATGATAATCTCAATAGATGCAGGAAAAGCCTTTGACAAAATTCACCCATTTAAGCACCCATTTATTCACCCACAAAAGCACCCATTTATGATTAAAACTAAGCCTTTGACTGTGTGGATCACAATAAACTGTGGAAAATTCTGAAAGAGATGGGAATACCAGACCATCTGACCTGCCTCTTGAGAAACCTATATGCAGGTCAGGAAGCAACAGTTAGAACTGGACATGGAACAACAGACTGGTTCCAAATAGGAAAAGGAGTACATCAAGGCTGTATATTGTCACCCTGCTTATTTCACTTATATGCAGAGTACATCATGAGAAACGCTGGGCTAGAAGAGGCACAAGCTGGAATCAAGATTTCCAGGAGAAATATCAATAACCTCAGATATGCAGATGACACCACCCTTATGGCAGAAAGTGAAGAGGAGCTAAAGAACCTCTTGATGAAAGTGAAAGAGAAGAGTGAAAAAGTTGGCTTAAAGCTCAACATTCAGAAAATGAAGATCATGGCATCTAGTCCCATCACTTCATGGGAAATAGATGGGGAAACAGTGGAAACAGTGTCAGACTTTATTTTTCTGGGCTCCAAAATCACTGCAGATGGTGACTGCAGCCATGAAATCAAAAGACGCTTACTCCTTGGAAGGAAAGTCATGACCAACCTAGATAGCATATTCAAAAGCAGAGACATTACTTTGCCAACAAAGGTCCATCTAGTCAAGGCTATTCCAGTGGTCATGTATGGAGGTGAGAGTTGTACTGTGAAGAAAGCTGAGCACCAAAGAATTGATGCTTTTGAACTGTGGTGTTGGAGAAGACTCTTGAGAGTCCCTTGGACTGCAAGGAGATCCAACCAGTCCATTCTGAAGGAGATCAGTCCTGGGTGTTCATTTGAAGGACTGATGCTAAAGCTGAAACTCCAGTACTTTGACCACCTCATGTGAAGAGTTGACTCATTAGAAAAGACTGGCTGGTGCACTGGGACGACCCAGAGGGAGGGTATGGGGAGGGAGGAGGGAGGAGGGTTCAGGATGGGGAACACAGGTATACCTGTGGCGGATTCATTTCGATATTTGGCAAAACTAATACAATATTGTAAAGTTTAAAAATAAAATAAAATTTAAAAAAATAAAAAAAAAAGAAAAGACTCTGATGCTGGGAGGGATTGGGGGCAGGAGGAGAAGGGGATGACAGAGGATGAGATGGCTGGATGGCATCACCAACTCGATGGACATGAGTTTGAGTAAACTCCAGGAGTTGGTGATGGACAGGGAGGCCGGGCGTGCTGCGATTTATGGAGTCTCAAAGATTCTGACATGACTGAGGGACTGAACTGATTCAGGAAATAGTCATAGAAGGAACCTACCTCAACATAGTAAAGGCCATATATGATAAGCATAGAGCAAACATTTTTCTCAACAGTGAAAAACTGAAAGTATTCCCCCTAAGTTCAGGAACAAGCCAAGGGTGTCCACTTTCACTGTTATTATTCAATGTAGTTCTGGAAGCCCTAGCTACACCAATCAGAAAAGAAAAAGAAATAAAAGGAATCCAAATCAGAAAGAAGTAAAACTCTCACTGTTGGCAGATGACATTATACTGAACACAGAAAACCCTAAAGATAGTATCAAAAAATTACTAGAGCTAATCAGTGAATTTAGCAAAGTTGCAGGATACAAAATCAATACACAGAAATCACTTGTACTTCTATATACTAACAATGAAAAATCAGAAAGAGAAATTAAGGTATCAATCCCATTCACCATTGCAATAAAAAGAATAAAATACCTAGGGATAAACTTACCTAAGGAGACAAAAGAACTGTACACAGAAAATAAGACACTAATGAAAGAAATCAAAGATGAAAAAAACAGATGGAGTGATATTTCATGCTCCTGGGTAGAAAGAATCAATATTGTAAAAATGACTATACTACCAAACACAATCTACAAATTCAATGTGATCCCTATCAAATTACCAGTGACATTTTTCATAGAACCAAGACAAAAAATTTCACAATTCATATGGAAACACAAAAGATCCTGAATAGCCAAAGCAGTCTTGAGAAAGAATGGAGCTGGAGGAATCAACCTTCCTGACTTCAGATTATACTGCAAAGCTACAGTCACCAAGACAGCATGGCAATGGCACAAAATCAGAAACATAGACCAATGTAACAAGATAGAAAACCCAGAAATAAACCCATGGGTACCTTACTTTTGACAAAGGAGGCAAGAATATACAATGGGGCAAAGACAGCCTCTTCAATAAATGGTGCTTGGAAAACTGGACAGCTACATGTGAAAGAATGAAATTAGAACAATGCCTAACACCATATACAAAGATGAACTCAAAATGGATTAAAGACCTAAATGTAAGACCACAAACTATAAAACTCTTAGAGGAAAACTATAGGCAGAATACTTGATGACATAAATCAAAGCAAGATCCTCTATGACCCACCTTCTAGAGTAATAGAAATAAAAACAAAAGTAAACAAGTGGGATCTGATTAAACTTAAAAGCTTTTGCATGGCAAAGGAAATTGTAAGCAAGGTGAAAAGACAACCCTCAGAATTGGAGAAAATAATAGCAAATGAAACTACTGACAAAGGATTAATTTCCAAAATATATAAGCAGCTCACACAACTCAATGCTAGAAAAACAAACAACCTAATCCAAAAGGGGGTGGAGGGAAGACCCAAATAGACATTTCTCCAAAGAAGACATACAGATGGCTAACAAACACATGGAAAAATGCTCAGCATTGCTCATTATTAGAAAAATGCAAATCAAAACCTCAGTGAGATATCACCTCACACCAGTCAGAATGGCCATCATCAAAAAGTCTACAAACAATAAATGCTGGTGAGCCTGTGGAGAAAAGGGAATGCTCTTGCACTGTTAATGGGAATGTAAATTGATACAGCCACTATGGAAGACGGTATGGATATTCCTTAAAAAACTAGGAATAAAACCACCATATGACCCAGCAATCCCACTCCTGGGCAGATACACTGAGGAAACCAAAATTGAAAAAGACACATGTATCCCATTGTTCATTGTACCACTATTTACAATAGCTAGAACGTGGAAGCAACGTAGATGTCCACTGACAGATGAATGGATAAAGATGGTGTGGTACATATACACAATGGAATATTACTCAGCCATAGAAATGAACGCATTTGAGTCCATTCTAAATAGTTGGATGAACCTAGAACCCATTATATACAGTGAAGTAAGTCAGAAAGGAAAAGATAAATATCATATTCTAATGCATATATACAGAATCTAGAAAAATGGTACTGAAGTATTTATTTACAGGGCAGCAATGGACAAACAGACATAGAGAATAGACTTATGGACATGGGGAGAGGGGAGGAAAGGCTGAAATGTATGGAAAGAGTAAAATGGAAACTTACATTACCATATGTAAAATAGACAGCCAATGGGAATTTGCTGTATGGCTCAGGAAACTCAAACAGGGGCTCTGTATCAACCTAGAGGGATAGGATGGGGAGGGAGATGGGAGGGAGGTTCAAAAGGGAGGGGATATATGTATACCTATGGCAGATTCATGCTGAGGTTTTACAGAAAACAACAAAAGTCTATAAAGCAATTATCCTTCATTTAAAAAATAAATATTTTTAAAAAGATTGCCAGGAGAAATGTAATTTCAGATATGCAGATGACACCACCCTTATGGCAGAAAGTGAAGAGAAACTAAAGAGCTTCTTGATGAAAGTGAAAGAATAGAGTGAAAAAGCTGGCTTAAAACTCAATGTTCAAAATATGAAGATCATGGCATCCGGTCCCATCACTTCATGGTAAATAGATGGGGAAACAATGGAAACAGTGACAGACTTTATTTTCTTGGGCTCCAAAATCACAGATGGTGACTGCAGCCGTGAAATTAAAAGATGCTTGCTCTTTGGAAGAAAAGCTATGACCAACCTAGATAGCGTATTAAAAAGCAAGAGACATTACTTTGCCGTATAGTCAAAGCTATGGTTTTTCCGGTAGTCATGTATGGATGTGAGAGTTGGACCATAAAGAAAGCTGAGTGCTGAAGAATTGATGCTTTTGAACTGTGGTATTGGAGAAGACTCTTGAGAGTCCCTTGGACTGCAAGGAGATCCAACCAGTTCATCCTAAAGGAAATCGGTCCTGAATGTTCATTGGAAGGACTGATGCTGAAGCTCCAACATTTTGGCCACCTGATGCAAAGAACTGACTCATTGGAAAAGACCCTGTTGCTGGGAAAGATTGAAGGCAAGAGGAGAAGGGGATGACAGAGGATGAGATGGTTGGATGGCATCACCAACTCGATGGACATGAGTTTGAGTAAACTCCAGGAGTTGGTGATGGACAGGGAAGCCTGACATGCTGCAGTCCATCGGGTTGCAAAGAGTTGGACACAACTGAGTGATTGAACTGAACTGATAACTGAGGACACTGGAGCTCAAAGATCTTATGTAATTTTCTCAGAATCATACAACTAGTAATTAGCAGACTCAAAAGTCCAGGCAAAGCTGTCTGGTTCCAAAGCTCATCCTGCCAATTTGTATCTCCAGCCTTAACTACTCTCCTGAGTCATACCTGGAATATACAGATGTCTGCTTTATATTGTCACCTGCACGATGATGGGCATCTCTAGGCATCTCTTCCATGTCAAAATGAGCATGTCCAAAATGAAGTCTTGATGTTTCTCCTCCCTCTTTACCCCCCAAGTCTTCTCTTAGTAACTTTATCACTGTACACCAGATTTCCTCAATGAAAAACTACAGTTGCTATTGATTACTTTCATTCCCTAATCCCATAATGCTAATTCATCAGCAGTTCACTTTGTGTCCAAACTACATCCTGAATCTAGCCCTCATGTACCACCTTCACTGTAAGCACTCAAGTCAGCACTGCTCCTGCAGCAGCCTCCTGCTTTCCCCTCTTGCCCCCTAAACCATCCACCTGGCAGCCAGGATGACCTTTTAATAATGTAAAGCAGATCAAGTCACTTCCTACTGAAAGTCCCTCAATGACTTTCCGTTGCACTTAAAAAGCTAACTCTTGCATGACAGAGGTAGGCATCAGTTATTTCTTTGGTTATCCAGAATCCTATCCTACTTTGCACGTTAGAGACATTCCCTGACTTTTGGGTTTTGATGGGTGATAGATTCTACATCCCACTCAAGAATGCATCAGATACTCACTTTCAGACTCTTTTGTGAAGTGAGTAAGTGGCCACTTAACCAATCAGCTCTCCTTGTCCACCATGATGGTTATCTTTATTTGTCAAACTGACTGGGCCATAGGATGCCCAGGTATTTGTGAACCATTATTCTGGGCGTGTCTATGAAGGTGTTTCTGGATGATATTAGCATCTGAATCTGTAGGAGTAAAGCAGATTGCCCTTCCCAGTGTGCATGCTCAGTCACTTAGTCATGTCCAACTCTTTGTGACCTCATGGACTGTAGCCAGCCAGGGTCCTCTGTCCATGGAATTTTCCAGGCAAGAATACTGGAGTGAGTTGCCATTTCCTCTCCAGGGGATCTTCCCGATCCAGGGATCGAACCCAGGTCTCTTGAGTCTCCTGCATTTGTAGGTAGATTCTTTACCACTGTACCACCTGGGAAGCCGCCCTAGACCTCACTGCATCACCAAAAGCTTTACTTGACCAATTGGCTGAGAAAGGAAGAATTCCCTTTCACTGCCTGTCTTCGAGCTTAGACACTGTCTTGCAGAAGACTGTTCTTCTTCTGCCTTCAGGCTTAGACTAAAATTTATTCCATCTGCCCTCTTAGTTCTCTAGCTTGCCAACTACAGATCTTGGCACTTCTCAGCTCTATAATCATGTGACTCAATTCTTTATGATAGAACAGATGATTGGTAGATAGACAGACAGACAACTCACATCTTACTGGTTCTGTTTCTCTGGAGAACCCTAATATGCCCACATAACCACCATAAAGAGTCTGCCTGCAATGCGGGAGACCTGGGTTCGATCCCTGAGTCGGGAAGATCCTCTGGAGAAGGGGGTGGCAACCCACTCCAGTATTCTTGCCTGGAGAATCCCATGGATGGAGGAGCCTGGTGGGCTACAGTCCATGGGGTCACAAAGAGTCAGACACAGCTGAGCGACTTCACTTTCACTTTTCACTTGGTGACTACAGGGACCCAGTGCAGATGGCAGCATCAGTGGCATTGGCTGCCATCCAGTGGAGTATCCAGTGACAGGGATGATGGCAGGAGCACCATGTTAGTGTCCAGCTGCAGTCCCTTGTTCTTGCCACTTTTCTACACCTGTCCCTG
>NW_011495020.1:6379627-6387697 GCF_000754665.1 Bison bison bison
GACAATCCTGTGGGCTATCCAAGTTCCTTACAGTAAATTCTTTTTCTGATATCATTATCCAATCATTCTCTATTACTTACTGTTACTTACAGAAGGGTTTATAAATGTGGCTAATGAAAGCTGGTCACTGCCTCCTTCTCCAGTTTCATCACATACCACCTCCCCACTCAGTCCCTACACTCCACCCCTTGGAGTCTTTTTCCCCAAACTCTTCCCATCTTGATTCTTGGGTCTTCCCTGGGTATACGTAGAGGCTCCTTCCTGTTATTAAAGATTCAGCTCAATGGATCCCTTTCAGGGAGAACTTTCCTGACTGTGTGACTTAACACAAATCCTTCTTCATCAAAGTGCGTTTACTGATTAGTTTTCTTTTTTGCAGTGGTAACTACCTGCAAGTTTATTAGTCATGCTTTTACTTGTTTATGGTCTACCTCACCCATTAGAAGTTATCCCAGTGGAGCAGGGACCCCTTCTGTCCTGTCAGTGCTCCCTCTGCAGAACACGGAGTGGTGTCAGGCACATAACCAACCTGCAGGAATCATTTGCAGAAGAGAGAAAAGGGAGGCCCCTTGAGGGAGAGCCATGGCAGCCAGATTTCTCAGAGGGAAGGGATCGCTCTTCATGCTTGAGCATTTGATTTCTAAGTGCAGTAAACTCATGAATTTTGTCCTTCTGAGGATCCAAGCTTTGCCCCCTCAGGGTGTCAGCAGGGGTGGTTCTGTCCATGTGGATTGCTGCCATTTAAACCCTGAAAACCGCTAGAGTGTTTGACAGTAAAAAGTTAGCAGGCCAAAAGCCGCAATCACCCCGAGCTACAAATGTCATCAAGAGAGCCCTGGCTGTGTTGTCAAGAAAGGGCACCCGGGGGTGCTTTTCACTGAGAAGCAACAATAACAACAACAACAAAAGATTTATTTCTTTGCTCTGGTCTGTCTTCATCTCTTCCTATGCCTTTTGCGTAGGAAGGGGTGCGAAGAGGAAGGGGGACAAAAAGCAGAGGAGGGTCTGGTTTTACAGGCTTTGGAGCAATGTCTATAGGGCCAGCTTGGCTGACATGGGCAGAGGGAGGAAGACCAAGGTTACAGGGAAAGGAGGAGTGGAGAGAAAGGGTGGATGAAAAGAACAGACCTCAGAGGGCTGAAGGGAGCTGGAGGGAATGAGAGGAAGGAGCAGAAAGGACAAGGAAACAGAGGGAAGTAGAAGAGGATGGAGAAGGGAAAAGGAGAGCAAAGGAGGAAAGGAAATGAAAAGGAGGGGTGGGGAAGAGCATGAGGCTGGGGAAGGGCATGAGGCTGGGGAAGGGAAGGCAAATTCCGGGGACTGTGGATCCCAGACCAGGTTTTTATTTTGTCTTTGTTTTCTTGAATGCTGATAAGAGCAAGTTCCATCTGGGAGTTACTGAAAAGAACTCCTGTGCCTTTAATCTGGATCCCATCTTCCCCTCCTTTCTCTACTCCTTCCAGTGAAGTGAAAGTTGCTCAGTTGTGTTTGACTCTTTGCAACCCCATGGACTGTAGCCCGCCAGGCTCCTCTGTTCATGGAATTCTCCAGGCAAGAATACTGGAGTGGGTTGACATTCATTTCTCCAGGAGATCTTCCCAACCCAGAGATCAAACCTGGGTCTCCCACATTGCAGGCAAATTCTTTACCATCTGAGCCACCACTCCTGTTCAGTACCCATGGTAAGCAACAGGCCCATGTACTGCACTGACCCACTGACCTTGCGCCAGTGATTTACATGTGTTGACTCATTTTTGAAAAAACTTTATTGAAGTATAACTGATTGACAATGTTGTGCCATTTTCTGCTGCACAGCAAAGTGACATGGTTATACACATATGTACATTTTTTTCATATTACTTTCCATTATGATTTATCACAGGATACTGAATATATTTGCCTCTGCTATACAGCAAGACCTTGCTGTTTATCTATCCTATATATAATAGTTGGCATTGGCTAAAAACCTTTGTTGACTTTCAATCCTCAAAGCAACCCTATGAGGTAAGGTCAGTACTGTCAGCCCCATTTTTTCAGATGGGAAAACAAACACAGAGGGGTTACCTAACTTGCCAAAGTTCACACAGCTAATGAAGGGAAGGAGCTGGGGTTCAATTCTAAGCAGTCTACCTCCAGAGTCCACCTTCTCAAATATCTACTCATTCACTACATATTTATTGAGGAGCTACTATATTCCAAGCACTATAAAGTCTCTTCCAATCCTCCAGGCAAAGCTAACTGTTCCCATCTCTTTGCTCCCAAGACACTGTGTGTACCCTGATCCCACAGTAATAAGTTGTACATATGCGATCTGCCACCCCCAGGAACCCATATATTTCTTGAAGTCACCATCCATGCCTTGTTTTTCACCCAGCCCTCTGCTTTCTACAGAGCAGGTACTGAAAAAATAGTTGTTGCATAATTGTGATTCAGTGATTGATTGATCAATATTATTTGGTGTGACTTTGGAAATAGTGCCCCCGAATTCTAGAATTGCAGGCTTCAGGTAGGGAAAATGGTAAAGCAGCAGTTAAGGCAGCTAAAAGATAAAGTATATATGTGCCTGTCTGAGCCCTGATTCATCTACAGCAAAGGGGTGCAGCCCAAGGCAAGATTGGGGTGAGGGAGGGGGGAGCAAGCAAGAGTGATCTTGAAAACCAGGGTAGGAGGCATTTTGCTACAATTCCTAAGGAGCTGTGCACATCTCAGAAGGGTTCAGTTCTGATGTTGTGTGTCTGGGTTCTGAGTCAGGGCTGGGACTGCACTTATTATTTGCTTACATCTAAAGGGCCTGGGTGGAATGCCACCCAAGAGAAAGGTCATCACCTGTTCTCAGCTGATTCTGAGAATCTGAATTGCAGACCCTAGAGATCAACCGATCCAGTGGTTTTTACAACTTTTTTCTTGCTTTGGGTAGCAGACCTTTCTTCTAACCAGATATATAGATCAGATAAACATCAGGTAGCTCTGGGTAACTCAAGGGTGGGGACTCAAAGTCCCACCCACTCCCATCCCCATGTTTACTGAGTATTTCAAAAACCACTGATATATCATGACCATCTCATTTCAAAAATGGTTGAGTCCAACCCCACAGAACTTAAATGACACCATCTGAAGTTACCTCAGTGCTGAACAGCCTTTGGGTGGGGTTCAACAGATCTGAAGAAGTTTCCTCCATTATGTCCTTCTGCTTCTTTTGTAATAAATACAAGTGCACTAAAAACAATGATGAGGATGGTACCCTGTGATGTCCAGCATGTGGTTTGCAGGGCACTCTTCTGGAGCCCATGGCTGAAATGCTGCTGCTCATTGGGACGTCAAGAGACTTTTTAGACAGATAACGAATCCCTGAGTTATACTCAGTGCACTTGTCGACTTGTTGGCAGATCGACAAACTCTTTTTCAGATGTGGCAGTATAATTTGTTGGAAGATTAATTTGTGTGACAGGCAGGAGCTGCCAGAAGACAACATTCCCTCCCTTTTGGAGCCTTCATTTTTTAAAGCCTCGGTTCATAGAAGTCATTAGGCTAGCTTTTCCCAGAATGAATGAGGAGACAAGTGGGGACCTGCCAGGGAGGCTGGGGATATAACTGGGGAGACTGTTGGAGACTCAAAGGGTGTAGGAAATGGAAAGCCTGGCCCCCAGGTATCTAGACCCTCAGCCAAGAAGACCAGGAATTGAGTATCTGCCTGCTAACACTTAGCCTGGATTATCTCATTTAATTCTACAAACAACCAAAGAGCTAGAAGCGGTTCTTATTTCTATTTAATAAATGAGGCAGCCGAGGCTCAGAGAAATTACATGACTCACCTGAAGTCTTAAAGCTAACAAATAGCAGGGCTGAAATTAAAATTCAGGTCTTCTTGACTCCAAACATTCATCACTATAATGTTCTTTTTACAATTTTCTTAATCTAAGGTAGAAGCTGATGGAATACTCCAAAGTATAATTTGGCAAAAACATTTCTGGGGTTATGGTTCAATATAGCCTGTCCATGCAAACAACTTTCTTATGTTCATGGAGAGAACTTACCTTTCGTAGGAGAGAAGAGATGAACTTATTATCCTTTAGATGATTGTGCATAAGCATTTTTTCCAACAACTAGTCTTCTGATGGATTCAGAATGTCAGGGAGTTGGAGGTTATACGGCTTGACAGCTATTGGTGTGCAGCTATTATATTTTGATTGTTGGTTATAAGCAGGCTAATGCTTAACTAATCAGCCCAAACAGGGGTAAGGATTGACATTCTTATGAGTAGGGGAACTGCAATCATTGGAGAACAGTTCAAGGAGGAAGTGATAACTCATTGCTATCTGAGCAGTGAATATCTAATGTAACCCTGGTGTGGTCTGGCTTTATTTTAATCATGGGCAGCTGAACTGTAGATGCATGTGTATGATTGGAAAATACCTCCTTTTCTTTCAATTTCCTTTAGACATCTAAGAAAAGCTAATAATCTTCCTTTTAAAATTCACTGAATAAAAATCAATCCAGGCACACTAATGCACCTTCTACTTTCTTGGCCTCTTTTTACTTACTAAAGGATATTATATTTTCAGATTTAATTAACCTTTAATGAACACACACACCTTACCTGGCATTGCTCTAGGCCTTCTCATATGGATCATCTTTATCTAATAAATTGACTAAAATCTATTATCACGTACTTCCCCAACTCTGTTTTTAACCCAAACAAACAAATGCATGTCAGCTTCTACATTTGTTAGAGGTAGGCCCCAAAATATAAGGTCTATAAACTGTTGGTAGCTAAAGTGATATTTCTTATCTGAAAACGTCAGGTTTTTGGTATGTCCACGCAATGCAAAATTTTAAGCTTCATTTACATGTGGTGATCTAGAGTGATAATCATGATACAGTATAAGTTAAAAACATAAGTTGCAGAATATATAATAATCCCATTTCTTTAAAGAACAAGAAATACATATATAAATATATATGCAGAGAGAGCTAGATAGATGATAGAGGTAAAGATATATATTTGTATAAAATAGAAAGCTATGGAAGGAATCATATCAGAATTCACATTGTTGACCTAAGAGGGATTAACAGTTAATTTGAAAGCAACAAATTGGTTGCTTGGTGCTGGAGAGAACTGGAAAACTTGCAGACAAGGAGGGTGTAATTCCTCCAGTATCTTCCTGTTCAGTCAAGAGTGTCTGTTTAATGGCTGAAAAATGCTACCCAAATGCCCCCAGACAGGAAACCTTCTAGTAAGAGGAGCCATCAGCTAGTCAACCACGTGGAAATGTGACAGAATTTTAAGCTACTGAACTGTAGGGAACTTCTGTGGTTTCCCAAATGTGGTCTGTGATGGATTAGTCTGGAGTGACTGTAGAGAAGGGGAATAAGTCTGCCAGGCACACCTCTGGTTCCCCATTGCCATGGAATGTTTTGCTTCCTAGAATTTCCTTTTAACTGGGGATTCAGCAGCAACCCAGCAAAAGAAGTTGAAAATTTCTGATTCCATTGAAAGAGACTTTGGAGCCAAACAAAATTTGCTTAAATTCCCTGCATCTTAGTTTCCTCATTTGTGTAATGGAGACAAAAAGTCCTACCTCCTAGGACTGTTGTGAGGATATGATGAAACAATGCAGGACTTCCCTGGTGGTCTAGTGGCTAAGACTCTATGCTCCCAATGCAGGGGGCCCAGGTTTGATCCCTGATCAGGGAACTAGATCCCAGGTGCCACAATTAAGACCCGGCACAGCCAAAGGAAAAAAAAAAAAAGATGAAATAATGCAAGTAAAGTGCTTAGTACTTAATAAATGGTTGTCTAAAAGGAAAAAAAGTTCACTTGAGCTGTAAACAGAAAAACATGTAGGGCAAGTGATGGGCTTGGAATACCCTTCACAGTATCATTAGCTTCAACTTTCCCTGCCAGCTTTAAACATTATGCATTTCAGAGACCTGAGTTAGCCTGGACTTGTGGTTTTTACCCACACATGTTGAGCACCTGGGGAATTCCTCCTTCTCATCCTGGGGACTTCCACCTCTGCTGTGACTCACGAATAGATAACTTCTTGTATCTGAGGCCAAGGAAAAACATGTGAGGCTTTTACTGAATGAGGCTAACCCACGTAGTCTGTCTTGATTGAAAAAGGACAACAGAGGCAGTTTGACACAGTGCTTTAGAACCACACTCCAAAGCCAGACTCCCTGGATTCAAATTCTGCCTTGGCAACTTACTATGTCAAGTTACTTGACCTCTCTATGCCTCAGTTTCCTCATCTATAATATATTAAACATGGTCATTGAGAGGATCATATTAGTTAATGTATGTAAAGCACTTAGAACATAATAAGAGCTATATAAAGGTGTTATGTGGGTTAACAAATAAATAGCATTCCCCATACCCATGTCCAGGGAGACATCACTGATCGACAGCAGCATTCTGTTTCACTGAACCTGTCTGAGGTTCTAGTATCCTTCTCGAGAAAGCCACTTGAAGAAGTTATTGATAGATTAGGTCACCGAATGAATACCATTTTCACAGACTAATATCATATCAACTGGATGTAAGCGGTAGAGAAAGTCAGTTAACACATTCCAGTTTTTTAGACCACCCACCCCCTCAAGAGTAAAGCACACCCTGATTAGAGCAAATGATGCCATATAAGGGAGGTTTGGCACTCAGGTCTGGTGACTTGTCACGTCAACACAAATGTTTTCAGCTGCCCTAGAATGTCTATTCACATCCTGAGACAAATAACCACTACAAAAGTGCTTGCCTGTCCTCATTCTTCATTAGCTATAGAACAAAAGCAGCTGCTAAGCCACAGACCACAGAGAAAAAGGTCAGCCTCATACAATACACCAGGGTCTTGCTGATGTGTTTGAAAAAGCACGCACACACTTCAAAGCCAACGGTGGACAGAGACACCTAGAAGAGCCACTTGAGAACATGCATTTCAATTAGAAGCCTTTACCCTGAGGATCCAGCCCTTGAGAGGTTAACACCACCTACCCCCACAACCCCGTCAAATCCACATCATGAAAGCTGCATTTAACCAACAAAAGTGGAATCGACAGTGGAGGAGACATATGGGCGACAGCTTGTTAATTTATAAGCAACAATAACAACTGTTGGAGCAAAGGAAAGGTGGTATTTTCACCCCCACTCTCACTGATCTGCAATTCCTGATTTGCCCTCTTTCTCCAGTGCTTCTCTGCATTTCAGACTCCAGCCCCTGCTGCAAACACTATTATGTTTTTCTCACAAGGCTGGAATGAACAAGACTGTTCTTTTAAATACAAAGGGGAAAATGTCCTTGAAGGATATGAGTAGGGTCACGTGGTACATAGGTGAGAGAGCAGACCGTGAACCTGGGAAATCGGTGGTTGATTCTGGAGCCTCACATTAAGTTTGACTTCAACCACCATTCTCACCAACATTCAAAGGAGATGGTATTAACGATAGGGAGCAAAATGGGTGATTCACTTTCTCTTTCTTTGTAAAATTGAAGGTGAAATGAAATGGCTAAAACCTCATCCAAAGCGCAGAGGATACACGGAGCTTGCCTGTCTATATAACCAACTAGTTTATAGTGACGTTGCTGTTTAAAATTCAGAGATCAAACGAACTAGAGCTTCCTCTCAACTCGACCGCTCCTAGCTGTGGGGTTTAAAGCAAGACAGCGAGCCTCTCAGAGGCAGTTTTCTGATCTTTAACTAGAGATAAATCATACCTACCTCCTAGTGTTATTTTGAGGCTTAAATAAGGTAATCTATGTAAAACATCTGTTGAAGGACAGGGAGAATAAAAAATATCTATGAACTAAGAAGTTATCCTGAGACCAAAAAATGAGTCAGGCAGCTCCATATAATCATTGAACCAATTTATTAAAGAGTAACTTACAGGATGGATTGAAGAAGGAAATGGCAACCCACTCCAGTAATCTTGTCTGGAAAACACCACGGACAGAGGAGCCTGGCAGGCTATAGTCCGTGGGATCACAAGAGTCATATACAACTTAGTGACTAAACCATCCACCACTACAAAGTGAATATATGCCTAAAGATAATGTGTGAAAAGGATATTTGCCATAT
>NW_011495020.1:6387797-6396621 GCF_000754665.1 Bison bison bison
CTTTTTGGAGAAGGCACTGGCACCCCACTTCAGTACTCTTGCCTGGAAAATCCCATGGACGGAGGAGCCAGCTAGGCTGCAGTCCATGAGGTCGTGAAGAGTCAGACACAACTGAGCGACTTCACTTTCACTTTTCACTTTCAGGCATTGGAGAAGGAAATGGCAACCCACTCCAGTGTTCTTGCCTGGAGAATCCCGGGGACGGGGAGCCTGGTGGGCTACCGTCTATGGGGTCGCACAGAGTCAGACATGACTGAAGCAACTTAGCAACTTAGCAGCATAGGATGGATTGACCAGACAAAGATCTGGAAGCATTTGCAGTGCACCCCACACTGCTGAGGGGCCACTGGGACAATTTTATACATAACCTAGGGTATGGGGGTACTTGCTTGGCATCAGAGAGTGAATTCCTAAGTGAAGATTTATGAAAGGGTAACTAGTCTAGTGGGTACTGGGAATACAAAGTCCTTTGTCATTGTTTGGAGACTCAGAGCATAGAGGCCACCTGGTTGTAACGGTTATAAGGAATAATATCTATTAACTACAAACCTGTTAGCAACAAAGAAGGGATTTACCACAGAGCACAGTCCTGGGTAGGAACAGTGGAAGGACAGGAGGAACTGTGGGGGTCCAAGATGGTGTCAGTTATGTTAACCAGCCATACAGCATCCAATATATATAGACGCAGGTACATAGTAGGCATTCAACAAATGGTAGCTTTCATTATCATCATTACCATCGTCTGCATCATCACTCTTAATATCCTAACAAGGCAACCTATCAATTATCACTGTTATTTGATCAAAACATTTAAAGATCCCAGTGATCTAAATAACTGAGTGCATTCTATGGGAGTCAAAAATGTGGTGTCATCTTACAAGGCAAGAGTAATCAAAAATTAATTCATTAAAATTAGTTGAATACTCATTAAGTGCAAACAAGCATGAGATAAATTTTGGAGAAAATGTTCTAAAACTATATCATGGGGATGGTTGCACAACTCTATAAATTTGAAAAAATCACTGAATTGTACACTTACAATGAGCCGATTTTATGGTATGCTAATTATACTTCAATAATGGTGCTTAAAAAAAAAAAGTTCTCCTTGGGCAGGAGCTGAAGGGGGATTTAGATAACAGGAAGAATAAAAATTACCTTGTAATAGTATAAAAAGGCAAAAAGAAGGGAAATATGAAAGATTAAGTGACATGGAGGGTAGAGTGAGATGCTCTAAGATGCAATGAATTGGAATTCTAGATGGATAAGAGAAATAGGATGGGCAGAGGCAATTTTAAAAGAGCTAAGAAATACCCCATATCCATGAAAAACATCAATCCATAGATTCAGAGTCCAAAAAAATCTCAATAGGAAATAGAAAGAAATTTGATCTCTGGCTGTTTCTGTTTTGTAAGTTCATTTGTATCAATCAGAGCTTAGACATTTCATAGTGAAATCAAAGACAGTGTTAGAAGCAATAAAGAAAAAAGATAACTCTCTTCAAAAGGACAATATATTGATCTGACTTTTCAACAATGATAGAAATCAGAAGAGGGCATGGAAATAAGGATGTTGAAAATTTTAACTGCCATTCTTGAGTTTTAAATCCAGTGAAAAAAATTTTCAAGAATGAAGGTGAAGACATCGCCTTTAGACAGCAAACACAAGAAGACCTGACATCTACAGATCTTCACTAAAATAAAGTTCCTCCTCTGGTTTTTTACAGTCATCAAAACTCTTCATTTCTTCCACATGCTGGAGCTTGACTCCTCAAATCTAGACAAGGGTTATCAGATTTAGCAAATGAAATATAGGGACACCATTACATTTGGATTTCAGATAAACTACAAATATTTCTTTAGTATCTATGTCCCCAGTACTGCATGGGACATTTAACTGGGTGTCTTCTATTTTATCTCACAACCCTAGTCCATACTGGGAGAGAAATATCAGAGACAGAGTTGGAATCATCTTACCATGACAGCCACATCCCAGAGATGATATGAAATAGATCAGGGGTTGATGGGAGCATATCAGATGAGAGAAGACATGAAGGACCAGACCTTATGCAATTCTCATCATTGAAGGGGCGATGGAGGAAAACAAAGCAGGAAGACGAAGCGGGGTAAGGGGGGCAAGTTCTAAGGAGGAGCATAAAGTTTCCTTCATTCAAGAAGTACTGCGCATCTTCTACAGACCAGGCACTGTTCTAAATAATAAAATAATTGAAAAGTGTGCTCTGAAATTGGCATTTTGCAGATCATTTTCTTAGTTTTTCAGAGAGCCAATTTCAGTACACTAGTGAGGATCAGGCCACCTGCTACAGTACAGAGGGTTTTTGAGACACTTCTGCTATGGACTGAATTGGTATCCCACCAATTCATATTGAAGTCATAACAGTAACTTCCAGGATGTCAAAACTGACCTTACTGGAAATAAGACCATTGCGGACATAATTAGTTAAGATGAGGTCATACCAGAATAGAGTTGGCTAACCCAACATGACTGCCATTCTCAAAGAAAGAGAAAATTGGACACACACACACACACAGGGAGAACACCACGTGAAGAAAACAGAGATCTCCAAGCCAAGGAACGCCAACGATGGCTAGTGAACCACAGGGAGCCAGGTGACAGGCAAGAAACAGACGGACAACCTTCAGAAGGAATCAGCCGAACTCTGCCAACACCCTGATCTAGGACTCCTAGCCTCCAGAAGACAATCAATGTCTGTTGTTTCAGCCTCCCAGTTTGTGAAACATCATTATGGCAGGTGTAACAGACTAATACACTTTCCTTTACAGGTATCCACTGGAAGGCTGCCCAGCTGGTACTAGCCAGGCTGGTCCCAAGGCCCCTCCTGGGAGTGCGTGTGCAGGGTTTCTTCATGGAGAGGCTGGCCCTGCTGGGCCCTCCCAAGTTCAAGTCTAGGGTGTAGCTCTCCTGCCTTATTTCTGTACCTCCAGCCCAGGAGGGTCTTTGTAGCCTCCACACTGCACAAGAAAGAGAACTTCTGTCTCTTTCCCTTCCTCCCCAACCCTGCCCCAGCTACCCAAGCCCTCCTTTTCTCTACTTCTCTTCTCCTCTTTCCCACAAGGCAGCTGGGTGTTCCTCAGTGAGGCTGCCAGAAAGAAGTTTCTTAGTTCCCCTTCTCTCTTCTCCCCAAAGCCTCAGCCCTAGGATGAAATGAAGCTGCCTTTCCAAGGTGCTGGTCTGGGTAAATGTTGTATATTTCCCGTCTTTCCAAGACCCATTTCCTCCCAGACGGCTCTCCCTTACTCTGTGCTGATGGAATGTTTAATTATTCATTCAAAAAAGATTAATTAATCACTCATGAAATATTGTGCTAGAAGCCTCAGGAGCATCTGAGAACACCTGTTTCTCAAGAAATCTTGAAATGTGGTGATCATTTAAGGGTGACGGGTGAATCTCTCCTTAGGCTAACTCCCACTGACAAGTACAGGCTTCCTAGAGAAGCTGAGACTAAGGCATCTCCATGGGACAGAGTGCTGTGATAGAACAGGGATGACTACACGGACACAGATGGGGAGATGGCAGCATGCTAAGACCAGGTACTTGTCACCGTGGAGGCGCAGAGACTCCACAGACCACTGAGTGAACTTGGGCTGGTCTTCACACCTAGCAACTTCTCAAGCAATTTAACCTCTGGAGTGTCTACTTAAATATTATAACAAGTGAATGATAACCTGTGAAATCAGAGACCTTAGCCCATATAGGTATGCTAATTCTAACACTGAATATAGTACAGGTGGGGAGGAGCTAACACAAGAATCAAAATAATTATAGTACCAGGCAGAATAGATTGTAAGAGCAAATAAAAAAGGATGGGTACCAAGTGTCATGGGGATTCAGAGGCAACTTCCAATGAGATTATTTGCCCGGTCCTGAAAGCTGGGGGCTTGCTGGGAGAGAAGAGACAACATGAAGTCGGAATGAATGGAAACACAAGTGTGGGGCACGTTTATGAGTCTATGGTAACATGAGAGAAGAATGGAGGGAAGGCTGGAGCAAAATAAGAGCCTTGAATTCCTGGTGATTTTAATAAAATTTTAATAAAACAGAGACATCTCTCTAGCAAAGTCAAGTTTCACGGCAAACTAGTATAGTTTTGTTTGCACTTTAGAGGAAGACAGTAGCTAGAAGCACATTTCTGACCAGAGTTCTATGTGGGGTACCTGCTGGGTTACGTTGGTAGTTGGTACAAGAGCATCTTCTTCCTTCTTAAGGAGCCTAATCAGTCATGACCAAAGTTACCATTTTTGAGTGCCATTTATGTAATAGGCATATGAACAGACTTCAGTTGAGTATAATGAGGCAGTCACCACTGTTACGGGAGATGAGATTTCAAGAGCTCATCTGTTCAGTGTCACAGAGCAGTAAGAGGTCGGGACGAGGCTGGCACCTTTGAACCCAGAACGTTGACACCAAGCATCTACTTGATTAAAGCTGGGTCAGTGAAGGAAACACCTAGACTAACAGAACAGGGGCTCCGGACTGCTTCTAACTCGAGAGTGCACATACAGGAAAAGTCTAAATGACACTGAAAATATGTATAAAGGATTTTCCTGTTTTGTGGTCAATTAGCATTCATTCTTGTCTGTAATACAATAATGGAAAATGCTTAACTGAAATGTGGGTCTATTTTTCATTGATTATTGATATGTTTCTGGTCACACCATTCCCCCTTAAGACTTTAAAAGGATTCCTCTTCATTACAGGTCACCTTTAACCCCTCTTCCCTCTCCTTTCAGGAGTTACTTCTGCAGGAGTAGATGCCATGACAGTAAAGAAAATAAAAACTGATGGTATCTGGTGTGCTTACCTCATTTTTAATAGAATTTTGTGGTTCAGGGTAAGTCTTTATTTTAAGCTGGAATAACTCTTAGGCTCTATGCAGGGTTCACTGGTCTGGACAGCCCTCCTGAATACAAAGGATGCGCCAGTCACAAAACATACTGAATTAAATAATACAAGTCACCTCCCTCCAAGCAAATGATAGAATTTTGTCCCAGAAACAAGTGAGAATAAAGACTAAAAGGTGGAGCACGAACATCTCAGGATGGATGTTCAAAATCTAAGCCAACAAGAATACAAACCATTTTCTCAAGATTCCTCATGTCAACCTTGTGAATTACTGAACTTCACTGTTCATATTAATTTTTAGGCAATCTCTTTCAGGAGGAAACAAGCTAGTTATATCAGATTGAACCACATAAAATTGCTGCTAACCAAGATGGGTCATTTCACATGAATCAACTTAATAATCATCCTAGCAATGTTTTCTATATTACTTTTCAATTTAAATGGAGATCCTGGGTTGTAAAAATAAAATGAGAAAACACAGCATATACAAATTCTTAATAAATGTTTATCAAATCTTTAAGTATACAAATCCTAGTGATCTGATAGGCTTGCATGTACTTTACACACTTTACACACACGCATGTGTGCATGTGCTCAGTCGCAAGGTTATGTCTGACTTTTTGCGACCACCAGGCTCCTCTGTCCACAGGATTTTTCAAGAATATTGGAGTGGGTTGCCATTTCCTTCTCCAGGGATCGAACCCAAGTCTCCTGCATCTCCTGCATTGGCAGGTGGGTTCTTTACTTATGAGCCATCTGGGAAACCTCACCTTACACATACTAGGTACAAACCATTCTAATGTCAGGGTGAATGCACTTTAACACTTTTTAACACTTTCAAGTTTAATTTCACTGACTCTGAAATAATAAAATAAAAATTCCATTTGACTTTATATTTACACTTTTATTAGAATTCTTTAGAACTGTGAACAGTTGGACAACATATCAGGAAAAAAACACATAGAACATCAACAACCTTTAAACTTGCACCGCTTACATATTTACACATAAAGTTACTGTATATATAAAAAATATTTTCAAGGACTCATGGGATTGGGAATATTCAAAAGACATTATTGCTACATTTCAATATTTACACAAAAAAAAGCCACAAAATAATTTCAAACATAAAGCTACTGCAAAGAAACATCAGATGTAAAAAAAAAAAAAAATTATAAAAATATAAACTTTCAAGAATATCCAAGACAAAACTCTCAGTGAAGTGCCCCTGAAGTACCTAGACATCTACAATTAACAACCACTTTTCTTACTATAACCAAAGTCAATAGAAACGTAAAGAAAATTTTCAGACAAAGTGTGGCAAACAGCAAAAACGTCTTACATTAGCAACAAAACGCCCCAACCTGTTACCTTTGGAAAGGTGCGAGAGCATAGAACTCCAGTGCAAATGGTTACTTTCAGATAAATGGCCACAGTTCTCTAAATGAAAGCAAAGACACCTAGGAGGGGGAAAACCGTGAGGGCAGCATACCTGAATCTTGCGAGACAACATAAACCCCGCCATGTACCCATGGACCTCTTATAATTGGGTAGAGACAAAAAAAAAACAAACAGGTAACACTAAGAATAATATCCAGGCTACAGTCTAAAGGGTAGATAGAACTGAAATATGTTTCAGTAGGAGAGTAGCATTAATAAGGTCTAAGGAACAGGTACAGTATGTTGAGTATAAGTAACAGAGTGCCTTAAGTGCAGGTGGATTGCAAATAAATATGGACTTAAGCACTCCTCTATGTAGGCTTTTGGTAAGCTTCTCTACACAGCAAGGTGAAGTGAAACAAAAGCTGGGCTGCTGCTGAAAGCCAGGCTACTTCTTGGGTGCTGAAGGACCCTCCTGGGCTCAAGGCAAGACTACTCCCAAAGTATTTTGTCTACAAGCATACATACACACGCACACATACACACTTATATAGATACTGGCCAGGTGTCCAGGACATGCCTGTGATGGAGGCTGAATCTAAAGTTTATTTTTGGCTACAGAAGAATCCAAACTAAGATAGCACTGGTTGTCACTCCTGCCAGAGTCATGCAATAAATCACTTTTTCAAACGGCATCAAATCCACTGAACACGATGACATTCTGAAGCTGGTCGGCTTGTTCTGGACAATCTCTAGAGCAAGTTCATCGGCTACAAAAGGAGATTTTTGTTAAGACTGTGCTTGGCAATAATTTTTTTTTTTTAAAGCACTGTTTCCTTCAAACTTGTTCTGGCTCATCAGTTATTCCTATACACAGCAGACTCAAGCCAGAATTGTATTCAGAAACTACACCTTGTGGGTTTTCCCCCCTCAACTATGTGAATGCATACAATTTATAGATGAGTATATACAAAATGTGGGCTGGGAGGCCATCTCTCCAATTCAGCTACTATTAGTGAATTTGATTTAGAAACCAGGTCAGAAGCACGAAGGCTCATGCCCAGCAGTCTTTATTCAGGCCTGGAGAACATTTTTCCATGGCCTATGTCTTACTCCCAGCATGAAATACTAGATTTCGTGAGCCCAGATATTCATAGGTTTCTGGCCTTTGAATAACATTCTATTTTCCGCATCAAGGGATAAGGTTTCAGCTTCTAGTCTTGCTACATCATCATACCATCATGGATGATTATGAGGAATGAAGGTGACTACTGCTATGTACTCAAAACTATCAACTACATTTTTCAGATAGAAATTGGAGAAACCTTGGGAAGGACTCAGTGTGTCTAGTCCATCCCACCCTCCCTTTCTCCAAGTCTGAAGTTTCCTTGTTAGCAGGGGCTAGTGTGCTATTAGGAACATAGGCAGCTTGATGGTAGCTGATGACAAAAATCATCAGCCACTAAAGGGTGCTCATAAAGACAGGATTACATCAGGGTGTCCACTACCCTGGAGTAGGATTCGAGTGGAAGGAAAACAAAGGAACCATTGTGAAAACCAAAAGAGAGGGGGGTCGGGGTTGTCAGGAGACCCCCGGATGCAGACTGCTTCAGACATCTTCGTGGACAAGCAGAGGCTGCGTGGAGGAGGCGCTGCTGCCCACAGAGTTGATGCGCACAGAATGGTCCACGGCGGGGTTCTCCCGGTGGGGGCTGCAGTTTGCTAAGTTGGAATAAATCTGAGGAAAAAAAATCCACAGTCAATACGCCAGTCCCCACAAGGAACAAAGGGGCACATGTGCAGCTTAGGAACTGCAAATAACTTAGGAAGATTCTTACAGCCAGGAGGTTGACAAGACCTTACAGCCAAGAACCAAATCACACTGACCAAGGATAAGCTTTGTTTTATCCCTCATTTTCCCATGGTCTGATTACGTAAGAAGTGATAGTCCAAAGTGTGCTTTTCTGCTGGAATGCATCCAGGAATGAGAATGACCTAACTTTTTTTAAAAGGTGCATAAACTTCTGTAGCCAATTCCCATCTAATGGCTGATATCATTCACTAAGAAACTGGTGGTTCTTCCATTGAGAACCAGGCACTTGGGTGTGAAATGCTGTCTAATTTGAAATGTGCTTTGACACCCAGAAGAGCGAGCTTCAACCTGAAAGTATCAATGGTATAATCTTAAGAAAAGATAGCTCCAAGCACAATCCAGAAGAAAAAAGCAGCTTAAAAAAAAAATCTGAGTCGAAGTAAGGATCACTCATTCCTCCTTAAAAGCAGAAGAAATCATGAATTTGAGTTTTGAACTCCCCGCTTCTCAAATCACTAGGAGGGATCCCTCAACTTCAAGCAACTCTTCATTCTCTACGGTTTGTGGCCATGAAAGCTATCTGCCATGTTCTGGTTATTTACTTGAGCAGAAGGTTTATTTTACTGCAGGGAACAAGCTGTCTTTTCTACGTGCCTTACCCCAACCCTCCAAAGGCTGAATGGCCTGACACGTGAGACAGAGCAGATGCAAAGCCCCATGACCAACACGTGGGGTGGAGAAGGAAAAGTG
>NW_011495020.1:6396721-6417638 GCF_000754665.1 Bison bison bison
TTATGGAAACTTCTATGCCCACACTTCTGAGTGTCAAGCCCTCTACTCTTTCGCCTCTTCATTTCATATCCCTTGGCTCAGAGTAGGGGGCTAGGCAAAAAGAACTTGCTTCCATTGCTTCACTTTCCTACTCAATTTATAGCCCAAGCAAAGGAGAGAAAGGGTGGGTAGCTTAGTCCTCACCCCCAGAACCTGAGAAGGAGGACATGCTTTGGAACCAAGAGAATGGAGGTCCTGTGCCTGACTGGAGTATACTCACATGATTGGTGCTCTCTGAGATCTGCTTCTCAATCAGCTGCACAATCTGCTTAAATGTTGGCCTTTTCAAGGGATCAGCATCCCAGCAGGTCTTCATGATGTCATACCTGCAAGACCAGGGCCAGTTATCACTCCTCAATGCCCTTAACTGATCTGCAGGTATATGCCATTCAACAATTTTGAACATAATTCCAGGGTTACACAACTGGACATATTCAATGACACGGGTATAAATAAAACTGTGTGTACTGAGACTCTGCCTAAACTCTATGTGGTAGCGAGTTTTATGAAACTCAGCGACCGAAATAACATTTGCCCAAGATGTCATAACAAGGAACCAAATGACATTTTAAGCTATGCTTAGTGAAAACCCTCAATATACGAGTTTCTGTTTTTAAAAAAGGAAAACAAAAGAGGAAATGTTATCTGAAGGAAGGACATCTGGGCCCTTACATTTCCGCAGGTGCATGCTCGGGGCTGAGCATTCGGAAACCTTCCTTGATCATCTTGTAGAACTTAGAATCGACTGGCATTCCAGGGTAGGGGCTGCTTCCTGAGGCACAAACAGTTTGCAAATCAGCATGACAATCAGCAAGGAGAGCACTGGTAGCACCTTAAAGAAGATGCTGAGTGTGATTAAGGTGCCTTTGGCAAGGCTCACTTTACCTAAAGAGAACAGCTCCCACAGAAAAATCCCATAGGACCAGACATCACTTTCAAATGTGTACACACAGTTGAAAATACTCTCTGGTGCCATCCACTTCACAGGGAGTCGAGCCTGCAATGGAAGCACAAAAGATCCAACAATGTTAATCACAAAGCTAAAAAAAATCAAAACCTGAATAGAAAATATTCCTATAGAGAGGTGGGGTGAGAACTTGATGGGCATCTCACAAAGACCTTCTACCCATATGACCTCAGAGGACCCTGATTGCCTCTGAGAATTATGTTATGTGTGGTTTTTTTAGTTTGGGGTGGTTTTTCTTTTGTGGGGTGGAATAGGGTATGCGTGCCAAGCAGTGGGCAGGACCTCAGTGCCCTGACCAGGGACTGAACCCAGGCCTTGTCAGTGAAAGCCCAGAATCCTAACCATGGGACCAGCAAGGAACTCTTGTGAATTATGAATTTTTACTTTTTTTCTGACTACCTCTGAAATAAGTGGATCACCAGTACAGCTGACCCCTGAACAATGAGGGTCTGAACTGCATGGGTCCACTTATACACGAATATTTTTCAATAATAAATGCTACACGATCCATGCTTGGTCGAATCCAAGGACGTGGAGGAACCATGGATATGGAGTTCTGGCTTTCATTTATACTGAGATTCACCCCTGCCTTGTGCAATGGTCAACTGTATACTATCTTCTGGAGTGGGTTGCCATTTCCTTCTCCAGGGGATGTTCCCTACCCAGGGATCGAACCTTGGTCTCCTGTACTGCAGGCAGATTCTTTACCGTCTGAGCCACCAGGGAAGCCCCAATACTATCTTCATTTTCAAGATGGGGGTCACTGAGTCTGTACAGCCTGGTGGTTACAAGCACAGTTGTCAGAGACAGATACTTGGGTTCTAACCTGGGCTCCACCACTGGCCTTGTGTAACACAGAGGTTAGTTACCAAAGAAGGTTAGTTACCCTTATCCCTTAATAGAAACGTGGCCTCCCAGGGTAAGGACTACATTGCCCAGCTCCTTCATAGCTGTGTGCAGCCACGTGGCTCGGTTTTGCCACTGAGTATTATATGACAGCTTTTGGAAAACTTCCTTAATATGAAGTTAGCATGTGTCCTGTGGCCTTCTCCTTCTCATCTCTTCCTCCATTGTCTTGCCTGCTGGATCTGTTGGCTGGCTTTCTTGAGGCATCTTGGACCATGAAGCTAAGGGCCACACCAGGAATGGTGTAAAATGGAAAGGTTGAGGAATTTGCTCCCTGGTATAGAACCTCCATACCAGGCCTGGCCAGCAACTCCTATCCTTATTTTACTTTCCTCTTGGGTGTTCTGTCAAATACAGCCACAATTATCCCTCACTAACACACTGGGAACATCACATACATCTGTAATAGAAGCCTCAGGATATTCTTCCATAAAGCAAAAATTGTACCTCAAATTCCATGAGTTGTCTTGTGGGTTAAATGAGATAATGTGGGTACCAGTGCTTAGTTCAGTATGGCTGATTCACTAGGATCTGAAAAACTATCCTGTACAACCAACCACTTGATAAGACAGTAGTGGCTTATGCTGACTATGACTATTTCAGGGTGGTGAGTGGCAGATTCAGAGTTTAAATTCAACAGTTGAACTTCACATCCTGAACTCCTTCCGCTAACATCCAGCCAAACTTTCTGTGACTATTCCTCTTAGAGACATTTCTGGATTCTTGGATCTTAATTTACCACAGAAAGCTAAATCAACCCTTCCCATAATCCATTTAGGACCCAAAACTGGGAAGACAATTTTTTTCTGGTCTTAAAGTTATTTTAGTCAGTAGGAAAAAAATATAAATGCTTTCCAGTATCCCCTCCCAGATTTTGTGCTCAAGTTCTTATAGGGGCTCTTAACTTGAGATCTATTAATAAAAGGTGTCTTGAAATCAGAGGTGCTGGGGTCATCTTTACCAAATACGACACACCCACCAAATGACAGAACCAGGTTCAAACTCAGCAAGACTGGGCCCGGAACCCATTAGCCTTTTGTCAATATTCAAAGGCCTGGATAGAGAACCACCTTTCATTCTTCCTTCCAGTAGTGCACCAGGATGGTGGGGACTTGGTGTTATTAACACTCCTAGCCTTAGTGAGTTATTATTATAGAAACGCATGCTGTCATCAGAAAGTAAACCCAGCAACATTTCTACAAAAACCAAGTCTAGTACAGCCCACCCACAGAGACGCCTTAGTGATGGAGAAGGAAATATTACATTATGTGTAGGCACACAAATAGCTACCTCTAGGAATAGCTCTGGACTGGAGCTATGAGCCTGGGAAAATAGATGGAGAAATATATATGTTCAGGACTACTGGCTTCCCATACTAATGGGATATTGCTCTGGGAATCATAGGCTCTGGTTTCAGCCTCTACTGATCCGTGTCATCTCAGACAAATATCACAAAATACACTGTGCTTTTAGTTTCCCCAACTTTTAAAATGTGAAGACACTGCATTCTAATGCCAAGGGGTTGCCCTGATGATAACAATGAAAATTGGCAATGAAATAAAGCACTTTGAAATAAAATCACTATGTTCCATAAGCCAATTATTCCTTATGAACGTCTTTAAGAGGCTCTCTTGATTATAAGATCCAATATTCTATATACCTAATTCTGAACATTATCTTAGATTTTAATCTTTTTCATATAGCCTCTCAATCTCAAAATAAAATTCTCCTGCTGTGACCTTCAGGTCCACATTTGTTTCACTTGAACAAAATCGAGTTCATTGCTATTCTCCAGCTATAATGAAAATTAAGGCTATTTCTGTTTCTTTCACATGCCCCATAATTACACAATTAGAATTAGGAATTCTATTATTGGAATTTTGCTAAAGTATATTTAATTTGACTGCTAAAATGCATGATATCGCAAAGGTAGGATTTGCATTATGAAAATCATAAAAAGACAATATTTTTTAAAAATTGAAACGAAAATCTTTTGTTGGACTGTCAAGAGAGAGTGAGTACTCACGTTTCCTTTGACCACATAATTAGAATCATTCTTGATGTCTCTGGCTAGACCAAAATCACAAATCTTTGTGATTCGACCATGAGTAAGGAGGATATTTCTGGCTGCCAAGTCTCTATGAATACACTATTAGAAGAGTAGGAGACAAAGAAAACCATTTAAATTTATTTTAAACTTTTTAAACAGTGGAAGCTATATTGAATGCTAGAATGCTGCTTTCGTTATACAGAGCCAGTAGCTTTGCTTTACATTTAAACCATTCGGTGCCCCAAAAATAAATATCTAGATGGCGCTCTGAATGGTGTTCAATTTGTGTTTTACATTGTTAGGACTTTAATTACTATAATTGCTTTCAAAACCAACTTGAATAAATGCTTTCCCCCCCCCTTAGGACTGCTTTCCTTTTACATGCTTCTCTTTGAATATGTCCTTTTAAAAAGAGTTTCTAAAATGTCTACAACTTGAATTTGACCCCCTCAAAGGACAAAGGGAAGAGGCTCTTTATTTCAGCCATCCTATATCCTCTTTTAGTTTGGTAATTGTTCAGAAATGTCACCAATGACACTTAAGGGTAGGATCTGTAACCTCATCCTATTCTGTTAGCCTGGTTTCCTAAGAAATTCCTCTCACCCTTCTAGAGACCATCTTTCTTGTTTTGGTTCCTTCATTCTCTTCCTATCCTCAACCTTTTGATCAAATGTTTATTACTCTCTCTCGATTCCTTACTTCCCCAGCACTTGGTAAACCATACATGCAATATTTGAAGTCTATCTTCAAAAAGGCTCAAGTATATGCTTCATCAAGCACTGCAACTACAAGAGATACCCTTTCCTTTGGCTGATAAAATAACTACCTCTTTATTTTCTAAGAGCAGCTCCTACATCCTAAAAGCCAAATTCTAAATGAATTCATTGCATATAAAAAATATATTCATAGAAAGCTCATTTAGACAGGCTTGCACTTTAAAACTTATGAGAACAGGAATTTCAGAGACAGCAGTTGGAACATGAAGAAACTATATTTCCTCTGCTTTTGGTTACCACACTTCAAGCGACACTCTGCATTCTAACTATGGCTCTAAATACTCCTTGGGGGTGGTGGGGGCAGGGACAGGACCCTTCTGAGAATCACCCCCACTTACATTCTTTGAGGCAAGGAACGCCATGCCTTTTGCCACCTGGTAAGAAAAGCTCAGCAAGTCCTCCAGGTCCAGGGCCAGCTCATCATCTTCCATGATAGCAGGAGTCACGTCTCTTTCTATGTATGAACCTGTTAGGAGAAGAAGGATTTTCTTAGCAATTAAAATCTTAAAGACAAGGAGAGTAAAAGACAGTGACAACACCACCAAGGGCTGGTAATCAGGGAACTGATGTGAACTTGCAGGCAAATCCTCTCCCCAGTGTTAAGGACAGGAAGGTGCTGAATCACAAAGTTAATATTCCCAATCCTGGGCTAAGTTACAAAATCTTTAAGGAAGAAGAATGGTGGATGAACACAAAAGTCTCATATTTTTTTATATGTATCTGATGTATTTTGATATTCATATGTTATCATATATGCAACAAGATGCTCAGATACAGTAACACAGGCTCTGACTCCAAATACCTGCTTACCCTGAGCCTATTGTAAAGAAGAACCGGTTACTACCAGGAATGTTAGATTCCATGGTGATATGAGAAACTCTGAGTCAGTGAGGTTGTTCTTATTGTTTGATAGGTACCTACCTATTCTTGCAGATCTCCTCTTGTCTGCCTTGGTTGGTACAACATAAGAAACTCCAGGTTTCATGTCCATGTACTCATTAGTACTATCATTGCTGGGAGAAATGAAACGTCCATCAAATCACGAGTAAATAAAATGGGAGATGGGGGAGCATGTGAGAGGCAGGCTATCTCTCCACTCCCTTTTTTACATAAGAGGCTGATTTATTTAAAGAAAGTATTGCCAAGTTTAAATGAAGAAAATCTTATTCAGTAAGATATGAGTTTTTAATATTCAACATTTGGGTCCAATCCCTAGGAATTAGATGGCCTTTTTTTGTATTCAACTGTAGAGGGGACTCTGGTTAGAAATGTCCTATCTCTCTACACCAGGGATTTAATGAGAAACAGAGAACCAAAACCATTATCCCACATCACTTCAAACTCTCTAAATTAGCCTCAAGAGAGATAAGATGAAAGAGACAAGAAAGAGACAAAGAACCAGAGCTCCTGAGATGTGTTATTAGTGGGGGAAGACAGGGATCGTTAACATATAGCGACTGATGGAAGATAGTTTAAAAAAACCAAGTTTGGTTCAGATAAACACCAATAATTTGGATGATTTTCTGAACCATCTGGACCTCTTGAATCTGTAACATTTGGCTGGAGAGTCTTCAAGATTTCTAGTACTTCCTGCTTCTGATTAGCATAGAAACACCATGACAACAATCTCCTTCAGAGCGTGCTGGTGGTTCCAATCCCATATGGGATCCCAAAGCACAAAAAACACTACATAGGATTGAACTATTTAGGCCATTATTTCAGAAAATCAAAAAATATATGTGAGGCCAAGGTTTAGAAATAAGGCGAAGTGGTTCATTCATTCACATAAAGAGCATATGTGCTAGAGAAACGACCAAAGGTGGCTTGGTTTACATTGTATTTTACTGCCCCTCGACACCACTCAAAGTTTACAGGATCGAAAAAAAATAAAAAGCTTCATCTAGGGTTTAAAACTTCAGCCAGAGGTACAGAAAAACCCTTTAAGAGGTAATCACCCATCAACCATATTTACTGAGGTCTCCTTCAGGGCCTGGGGTTAAGTTCAGGAGACAAAGTCTTGCCTTCTCAAAATACAGGGGATATGGTAAATAAAAAGGAAAGAGGAAACCCATCACACAACTGCAGAGATAAAATGTATAAGGGATTAGGCATGATGACTATGATTCTGTCGGGCTGCATAAATCTAGAAAATCTTAAATGGTGGATCTTAAAAGAAAGAAAAGGCAAAAGATGGCAGAGCATTCTATTCTGATTGTAAACTACACCAATTCTTCTTAAAGGAACTTGAAACTCTTGACATATTCAAATTCAGAATGGTATCAAGGATAAAAGAGATGAAAATAAGGTGCAGAATTTTTAAAAATGTGCTACAGTAGTTGTGCCTCTTGATAACCTAAGTTAAGGAAAAAGAGGGCAAGGAATACAGAAATAATTCGGAGGTAGATGGTGAGAAACCTCGGTACAGAGAGCTGCTTGGAGCTCTCTGCCATTCTGTTAAAGGAATTCACTGTGACAGCTTGGCAGCCTTTCCCATGTTCCCTATAAACAGTCTCTCACCCTAAAGATGCATACAGGACACTATTGTACAGTATAACGAGAACGACACACAGGAAAGAACCACGGTAAGAGAAACAGGTACAGAAATCATACAGGACCCTGGCTCAACAGTATAAAGAGAACGACACACAGGAAAGAACCATTCTAAGAGAAACAGGTACAGAATTCATTCAGCTAAAGAGAACTAAAGTTCAGAAAAACACTAAAGATACATTTATAAAAATCAACAAAAACTTAAGTTCAAGACTATCTGAATCTGTAAAAACAGTTTGAACTTTCTAAACCGTTAATCACATTCAAATGATTTAATAATTCTGATTTTGCACCTCAAAGTACCTCAGTTCACTTTTTTAAAGAATCAGCCTTGATTGCAAACCCTTATGACCCCATGAACTGCCTATCAACAGCTATTTATGTAAATCAGTCTTACCAGGAAGACTCCTTTGAATGAAGAAGGTTCTTATAAAGCGCCACTTCGGCGTGATCTTCCTGCTTTGAGCAAATAAATGAATCACGTTTTCTTCTCAAAAAATTCAGAAGATCACCATAGCAACAATATTCTGTAATGACCAGGGTGGGCCCTATGAGCATTTAAGAGAAAGTTAGAGGGAGGTAAGATATACAGACCACCCAGTCTTCCATAAAAATACTCAGTGGCAATCACAGCCATTCACATTCAGGGTCAATGTTAAGCCTACCGAGTACGAGTACAATCCTATCTATGAACATGGCTTAGCAGAACGCGGGATTCTGTGGAGTAAAACTAAACAACCTTTGTAACCTGAATTTCTGCCTGATTAGGGGTCAGTTGTGACTGCTGGTTTTAGACAGGAGTTACAGCTTTCATCATTAGTTATCAAGCTTCCTACGTGAGTCCTCTGATTCACTTCTGTTTACAGAGGGGGCTTCACGCCTTTTGTAATGTCATTATGGAAATGATGATGAGCATAAGCACAAATGGCAGCATAATAGGAAAAGCAACCATCGGAACCACCAGCTGAGACTGGAAGGTGGGAGAAACCCTGAAAAGCAGGGCCATCACGTGTGTTTGGGGCTCTATCAGTTGAATTTGTTTTCTTTCCCTGTTGTAAAAGCCTAAAAAACTATAGCTCTGAAGTTATTTAACAGACAACTAATTAACTCGGGCAAAAATCTCTCATAAACAATTCATGATGTCGGTGAAGCAACATTTATGGGGGCTGTTTTAAGAAATTACAGAAAGCTGTCAACTTGACCGTGGATCTCTCCAGATCTTGAGGAATGGCTCATTTTAACACATCTTTGTTCCTTTAGACCAAAATGTTTTCTGGAAACATCGTAGAAAGCCTTGATGGGAGGACTAATGAATGCTTCAAAACTGGAAATTTCTTATTTTATCAAAGTGAAGTCTTTGCTCATTTGGTGTAGATTTGAGGGCTGGTAGGCTTGGAGGCCTATTTTTAATGATAGCATGCAGATGAACATTAACTCTTTAGTGGCTAAAGAGTCATCCAGCCTATATAAAAGCTTGCAAGATAAAAGAAAAGCTTTCTGGAGGAGATGAGACATTCTCAAGATATTCAAGAGGTCAATGCTGGTGTGACATACACGACAGTAACTAGGTATGTCCTGGGTGTTCTACCCCATGATGATAAACACAAAATGTAATTCTTAAGAACAAGACACATGAACCTGGGTCTCCTGCATTGCAGGCAGATTCTTTATCATCTGAGCCACCAGAGAAGCCCCATATATTCTTATATACATGAAAATATACATTCTTAACATTCAGGGGGTCGGGGGAAATCCAGCAAGAGGTTAACCATTTGGGTCAAAATCCTGCAAGGAGCTTATAATCAAGCATTGTCAAAAATCGTATCAAAATCTCCCGCCTTTTGATAATTTGACCAATTACAAGAGGCAGGTTGGCCACAGCCTTACCTCCAATGGTGCACGCTCCCAGAAGATTCACAATATTCATATGATTACCGAGGTAACTCAAGACTTTGAGTTCAGACATTAGGGCTTCTCGTTCTGTTAAATGGGCGCTTGCTAAAATTAAAAACATCTTATTTTAGCAAAAAGCAAATCTGGGACACTGACGGTGAGCACCCATAACAGCCTGCAGGAACTTACGTTTGAGCATCTTGACAGCAACAGTCATGGCTGCATCTGATTTAATTAAGCCATAAGCGGTGGCCTCAACAACTTTCCCGAAGGCACCAGCACCCAGGGTTTTCCCTGTAGGAAGGAAGACAAGGGAATAAGTGGTGGTGGTGGAACTGAAGAAACATTTGTGTCATTTCAAAACCAATAAAGGAATTAGGGACAAATGTGTCAAGATACACTTCCCTAAAGTGTACTTGATGCCAAATCTACCAAAGGCAGTGAAATCACAGAAAAAAACCTTATTGTTTCAAGTGAAATAAAATAAAGAAAGTTATTGGGATTCCCTAAAGGCAATGCGATGTGAAAACAAAACGGTGTCATGGAAAACCCCTGTAGTATACTGACCAAAACTCAGCCTGTTCCTGGGAAACTCCCATTTGTGATCATAAGGAAGTTGTGTTGGGTCTATGTAAACATAATTGTTTCCATTTATCTCCTCGACAACTTTCCACTGTACTTCATACATGGGTTTCTGTGGAGGGAGAAAGGGAAAGGAGTCATCTTTTAATGGTTAATGGTTCACCATTACAGCATTTGAGGGAGAGGACAAATAAATGGTTACCTGCAAATATTTGTATGTAAGAATCATCACGAAGATACACATTAAACCAGCTGCGATCACAAAACCAATCAGCAACGGCGTGAACAGGGTGTGAGCATGGATTTGTTCTAAAATCAAAGAGGGATGTGGAATCACAACCTATTAGCTGCATCAGATCATCACACAACACCTCTAACCTCCAACTCACCCACCTCCCGCACTACCTACCGCCCATCACAGTAGGAGTCAAACCAGGTGCATCTGAGCTCCCTGCCTTGGCTATTATTTTACTCTAAGGATCTTTTAACATAAGCACTTTCAACCAGAAAACTGTGGGAAAGAAGCTGAGATTTCCACAGCACAAGAATAACGTTAGGCAGTTTTTCAGTAAAAAGTGACATCTGAGTGAACTTTGCACTTCAGATTCCTGCCTTGAACTTTAAGATGTTTCCTTTATGGATGTTTTATTACTTTATTCTTTATGCTTTCCTGTATTTCCCAAATTTTCTACATGGAGCATTGAGTGTCTTTCACAACTGAGAAAAACATTTTTTAAAGTGTTCTTTTCATTGCCCTGCCTGGAAAAAAAACATCCATGATGAAGAACAATATAAGACTCTTCCCCTTATCACTCAAATACTGAACAAATACCACTTTTTGGCACTCGTCTTTGCCAACTGAAGAAAACACAAACCGAACCCTACGAATGTATGCACCGAGTTCTTTTGTCTTCCAACTTCATACCAATTCATCAATTTGTCTACAGGATCATTTAACTTATGTTGGGAGAGCTAGTCATTCATGAATCAGATTTTAAAGATGTTAAAAGAAAATAGCTCATTAACACGATTTCACAAAAGTTAATGTTAACTTTCTAACATGGTATCTGGTGATGTGTTAAAATAGCTGATTTTAAGTAACAATTTAAATAATTTTTAATTGAATTTATATTTTTTAATTGTCCTTAATTCCGATTCTGTTTGGGTATAAGGTAAATCTACTTCCCCTATTTTATTTCTCTACCCTTTTCTAATGGAAACAGTTGGAAATACACAATTTTATATATATACACACATGCACATGCATACACACATATATACATATGTGCACACACATAATACATATAACACATAAAGTGCATGGTTACTGCACACACTTTATTAACAAACTAGCACAGAATGAAACTTAGTACATTTGATGACAATCACATGCGTAATGTAGATATTACCGGAAATGACATGCCAGTGATGGAATGGACTTAAAAGTCATGATTGACATGGCAGGCAGAGTCTAAACATCCCCTTAAATTGGATTAAAAAGAAATATACCTTTGCTGTTACCTTTAAATGCAAAGTTAAAAGAGGCAGAACTCTTGCCCACATCGTTATAAGCCCTGCACTCCACCGTCCCATTGTGTTTGAATGTGCTGTCATCAATGGTGCTATAAACCACTAGTTTTCCAAATGGTGAGACAGATGAGTTTTGGATCTGTACATCCACTGGCCCAACGGGAACAGAACACCTAGGTGGGAGAAACAGCGGCCCAGACTTACTCTCAGAGAAAATCAACTGAAGGCATCGGATACGGCATACTTTTAAAACCAAGTCAGAGATTCATAATCAGATACTCCCTTTTACAAGTGGAAGTGTGATGACAAATGAACATGTCTGTGGCACTGAGAGCAAGAAAAGCACTTGGAAGAGGAGGAAGAGAAGAGGTTTTGAGGTGAGATGTGGGTTTGAAATCCGGACTCAAACACCTACTCTGTTGACTTGTGAGTAGTACTTAAAAGTCTCCAAGACTCAGTTCCTACAGCTGTAAAATTGGGGTAGTAATACCCATCTTGGAGGGTTACTGAAAGGATCAGAGATGAATTCAGTAAGACGGCTGGCTCCCATTCCTGCACAGCAGCCATTTATAAATAGAGTAATTGTGAACAGATGTATGCAGGGTTGAAAAGGAAGACGGCGGAGGAGGAAAGCAATAAAGTCTATAAGGATGAAGACAGGGCCACCCCCACACCCCGGAAGTGAGGGTGCTTTGGCTCGAAGTGCCATGGAGGGAGATGGAGATAGTGCCTGCTGGGTTGAATGAACTCCAGGTGGCAAAGATCATCAGGAACCAGACTCAGATGACTGTATTTTAAATTATCCCCCGCACATGCCTAGCAATTTTGTTCCCATACCTGGCTTTCTCCCTTAGCTTGTAACACCTGCATATGGTAGTTGTCAGTCTTCTATCCATCTCTACTCACTAGAATATAAACTCACTAATGGGACTCAGGTGTGTTTTGTTCACTAGACCCATGTCCAGCATACAGTTGGTATTCCATAAACATTTTCTCAGCGAATGTCTACAACTCCTGGGGCTGTGTCCCCTGTGGGCAAACTTTCCAGGGGTCTTGAACCTCTCTCCTTCCCCCCAAAGTAAACCCTCAACTAAAACCCAGCTGAAAACAACAGTCTTATGTAACCTCTCCAACTTGCTGTTTATTTTTTTTTTTTAAAGAGCTATTCTGTGAAAAATAAAATTTCTATTATTATTGTGACTACTCAATTGTGATGTTACACTGGGCTTTAAAGCCTGAGCGTAAAATAGCATTTGATGGATAAAAACAGTGAAGCTGACCCCATTTTCATCTTCAGGTAATGCGAAAGGACAATTTAAGGCTTAAGTGTGGATTGTGAAAGAGAGGAAGTACAATTCCAGATGCGCTCCACTCAGGGGCTGAGCACCTCATCAAGGAGAAAACCTTTTTAAAACATGTAGCTCCCCAGCACCATATGTATGGTAATTGTGCGATCATTACTTTTTTGGTAACTTGGCAATTAACTTCTGAGGTAATTTTTTTCATGATAACTACAGTCACATTTCCCACACATATTACCTCCTGTGTATATATTGGAAATCTAATTACTCTGTCCTGGGAAATTGCTTTATCTACCTGCAGGCTGGAAATTGCATGATAAATCCAAAAGATAACCACCAAAATAAAGACGTCGTTCAGTAATCATGTTTCAGCAAACAAAATTAATGTCTACCAAGAAAAATAGAGCAATTATGCTCTCTAAAAAGCCACATAGATAGAAAAAAATTAATCAAAACAAAGTTTAAAAAAAATACTTTGAAAACATATTTGAAATTCAACTGAATTGCAGTCTTTTCCTGATGAGTATTAAGTGGTAGCCAAAATAATCATCTCACCTCTGCTCAGTTCCTGGACAAAAGTACCAATCGATGGTTGGCTCCGGGAACCCTGCGGCCACGCACTGTAGCATGCCATTCACCAGCCTGTCATGCGTCAGGATTTCTGGTTTTGCTGGAGGAAGAGAGAAGTGGCTGTATGTCAGACTGCTGGAAAACCTCACCAAGGCTCCCTCCACAATTTCTGAATTTTTAAAAACTTTCTCAAAGCTTAAGGGGACCCTGAGGGAACATGTTGCTCAAAGGGGAGAATGTGAACCAGAGAATGGAAGGTACAGGTAGGCGGATGTGAAGGTTTGACCAAGAAAAAGGCTTTCCCGGTTAGAGCTACCCAGCCCCCGTGTGGACTGTTCATCCTGTGGATGTGGGGGTCTCTGAGCTCTCCCTGCCTCAGGGATGACTGAGGTTGCAGGACCACCTGGCAAGGTTTCTGTCCCCAGGGATGGGGAACCTGAAAGATGGGTTCTAATCAGGATTCCAGGGTTCCCAACTGTCTAACAGGTGAAGATGCTGAAGCTCCAATACTCTGGGCCACCTGATGTGAAAAGCTGACTCATTCGAATATACCCTGATGCTGGGAAAGATTGAGGGCAGGAGGAGAAAAGGGTGGCAGAGGATGAGATGGATGGATGAATGGCATCACCGATTCAATGGACATGAACTTGGACAAACCCCAGGAGATAGTGAGGGACAGGGAAGCCTGATGTGCTGCAGTCCATGAGGTTGCCAAGAGTCAGATGTGACTTAACAACAACACTGTTTATTAAAGTATTCCTGCCATCAGGATCTCATTGGAATGTCAAGTTATTGCAGGAACTAGAAGAAATTAGGAGGGGTTATGGGAAAAGAGAAGATCCCCCCCCTCGGAAATGTCCCCCCTCCTTTTTTTGATGGGGGTGGAAGGGATGGTGCAGACAAGGAGCTGAATCACCCCTTTAAAGAGAAGCCAAAACATCAGAGTAAAACACAATATGGGCTTTTAACTCCCAACTTTTATTTCAAATGCAAAATAGGAATAGAAAATTAGAAGAGGAAACCAGCCCAAGAGTTTTACTCATACATATGTCTAAACCTGAGTACAATCACTGAAAAAGTAAACTGTATCAGCAGGAATGCTCTCATTTGACATTTCTGTGTAACTATAATAATCAACTGATATTCAATCAAAGGTACCCTGCAAATTCTTGAGATTAGTGAACAGAAAAAGAACTTACATTCAGCTGTTCTACTGGTAATACACTTGAAGGATTCGAACCCTCTGAGAATGAGTAAACCACACTGGAAGCATCTGATGGCAGGGACGGTGATGAGCTCATCCCGCATCCCTGGTACAGCATCGCAGGTGCCGACCCCAAGCCTGTGCACAGAGCTACGGGTGGCCATGCGTGTGGTAGACAGAACTGTACCCAAGCTCTGGCTCTTGGTGGATCTCTGCTCTCCACCAAGTCTCCGGGTAGCCAATGGGAATAACAATAGTAACAACAGGAATTCTTCATAGTGATGTTGTGACAATGAAATGAAATGATTCTTGACAAAGAATCCAGAATGATTCACAGAAATCAAACAGTAAAAGCATTAATTAATGGGACTTCCCTGGTGCTTCAGTGACTAGGACTCCATGTCCCAGTGCAGGGGGCCTGGGTTTGATCTTTGGTCAGGGAACTAGATCCCACATGCTGCAACTGAAGATCCTACATGCCTTGACTAAGACCCAGAAGAGCCAGTAAATAAATTTTTTAAATATTTTATAAAAAGTATTAATTACTAATTTATTACTCATTTATTATTTTTTCTCCTTAGAGTACCCACCTTCCTAGGTTAATCAAGTTTGGTACCAATTAAGTTAACTGTATTGGTCATTCTAAATATTCTCTTCAATATCTAAAGATATTAGATATTGAAGAGAAACTGCTTAAGACAGCATGATAACATGTATGTGTTTTAACCCGAAGAACTGGGAATTTGACATTGATTACATTGCAACTGATAGAAAAAATAAATATATTTGGTCAGAGGAAAAGGCCAACAGGTCAGAAACTAATTTCTTCGAAGGAAGGTAACGCTGATAAATGACATCTTTGTAGAACAACCTCTCAGCACCTCATCTCCTTGCAGGCAAAATGGCTTGGCAGGGATCAAAGTGTCTGCATGCATGGCACACCCACCTGTCATTCAACCTGGCCCTGCTGACGGGCAGGCCATTTGGCTAATACACACAAAAGAGCAACACTCCAAAAGCAATCTCAAGGTAGGGGCATCCTTGAGAGTTTGGATCCAACGCCAGCTTTCACAAATAGAGCAAGAAGACAAGCCATCGTCTTGCGAAAGTATCCATCTGGCAAGTTTCATTTAATTATCATGGGCAACTGTGTGACCAGGCTGAAAAGTAGGACATAACACAGAAAATAGTGGAACTTTAGGAGAATGCTATTTGCTGAAGACGGCAGGCGCCATACGGCAGGTCTCTCTGGACTCAATTCAAGTGTCATCTCCTTTTCCTAGCCATCCTCAACTCTCCAAAGCCAAGTTGGTTGGTCTCGCTTCCCTACTCCCGAAGCACTTCAGAGCACCTGACGCACTTCTATAATATCCTGGTCTGCCTCCATCCGACTGTTCTCAAGGGCAAGGACCATGTCTTACCGATTGTACTTCTGACTCCTAGCAGAGTCTGACCTATGGCAGACACACAGTAAGAGCTGTTAATTATTAAGTCCTCCCAAAGAAACAAGTCCTTCAAATTCCAAAGGAATTCAATTAGTGTCACAAGCAGGGACCTGGAATAACAGCCTATGGTGACTTTCCTGTTACACCATTTTGCAATAGTGGGCCACGAGATAAGAAATCCACACATAAACCTGGCCGTGTGGATTTTTTTCTTCCATACTGAGATTAACGAGGAGAGAAGGTCCACACACAGATAGCAGAGACAACTGGATATAAGACAGATTTCCTCATAACAACCTTCTTCTTGTCATTCATTGTTCCTAATGCTACATGCTGGATTTTTAGTGGAATTAACTATTACTCAGTAGGAAAAAAAAGAGGGGGCTGAAAGGGTGCATTATGTTTATAGTTGTTATATCTGGGTAGTAGAGTTATACATCAATATCTGTTTCATTCTTCTGACTTATTTTCTAATTTTTTTTTATAATGAGCACAGCTAATAATAAACTTATAAAACATTTTTAATTTAAAAATTGGAACAGCTGAAAATTACATAATCAACTACATTTACCTTTGGTTACAAGTGCCCTAAGATCCAAGCCTTCCAGTGTGACACCTGGTAGCAGTTATACAATGGCCAGGGCTGGCAAACAGTGTGGTCCGGCTGGCCTACTTGTTCCTGTGTGCTGGTTAATCAGGCACATTTTTAAGCTACTATCCCAACTATAACCTGAGGCAAGCCAAGCAGCTTTTGTCCTGTTGGCTCGTAAGCTGGCCAACCAGGCTCAGAGGGCCGCTCAAACCTCAAGGTGCATTTGAAGCACAGAGAGATGAGGTTAAAAAGCACATTCCTGGCCCACCTCACTTCCCCCAAGATTAAGTAATTTGAGAATCTGACCCAGAATGGGGTTATTTTAGAGAATCTTCAAGGGACCCCATCAGGGCCAAGACAAGGATGTGGCAAGAAAAACACCGAAGGTGAGGAATTTAAGAAGGCTCTCATCCTCCAGGCCCTGCAGATTCAGGTAGACACCAAGAGTGAGCACCTCCTTAAATTCTGCACCCTAGGCATCTCTCTTGCCTCATCCTAATTCCAGCCCTGTCCCTAATGCTGGTGACAAGAGACTTCATTCTGAAAGGGCTAAATTACACGAGTACAGCTTGGGCTATACGTGGCAAGTTGCACAAGAACATGTTTAATGCATAAAGAATGAGCTAGGTATAATTCTGATTCCTAAAAATGAAAATCTGGGCTCATCTGCATTTTGTAAGTGCCTCAACGCACCGTCTAAGTCATTAAATATACATTTTGCTTTTAAAGATACATAACTCCCTGCAATTCACCAGGTTAAATCTGAGCTGTGTTTTCTTAGATATTCTGCAATCAGCAGTATACCAAATGACACATTCCCTAAATCCTCCCAAGTTGGAGGTTTAGATAAGCCTAAGAGGTGTATAAGTTATGTATTTCCTGTAGAGATAAAAAAATAGCCTTGTCTCCTTTCAAAGCACTGTGGACCTGAGTCATCTGGCATCTCCGACAACACTGATCAGCTTGTAGGCAGATTTCAGAGTGCTTGTAACTCTTCTGAGAATTTAGTGCTCATGCAATTAAAAACCCCAACCATTTGCTGATTTATCCCACAGATATATGATCTTAAAAAAAATTCCTTTTCACCACCATCAGGTCCGTAAGGAAGGCAAGAACAAGTTGAATTTTAAAAAATACAGCACAGATAATAGGAGCTGGGGGGCTGGGGGTGGGAGGAGGTATACAAGTAACTGGTGCGAAAGAGATGAGCATAGTTTTTGGCTTACCCTGACTGACTCCACCAAACTCTTGCTACAAACACACATCTGCCTACACTCTCTAATCAGCAAAGAACTCAGACTTTAGTGTCCGTGTGTGTGTGTGTGTGTGTGTCCGTGTGTGTGTGTGTGTGTGTGTGTGTGAACATGCGTGTGTCCAACTCTGCAACACCAGGGACTGTAGCCTGCCAGGCTCCTCTGTCCATGGGATTTTCCAGGCAAGAATATTGGAGTGGGTTGCCATTTCCCTCTCCAGGGGATCTTTCTGACCCAGGGATTGAACCTGTATCTCCTGCATTGGCAGGTGGATTCTTTACCACTGAACCACCTGGGAAGCCCAAGTGCCCATATAACAAAAGACTAAATGAAAAGGAACCACAAGGACGAATTTGTTTTTACAATTGCAGGTCTGATGATATTTAACAGCAAGACAGCGATGCTTTGTAGCAATTTGTCACTATCCTAATTTGGATCTGTGTCAAATCCACATTCCTGCCATAATATCATTATAATATAGGAATTTAAATCAACTAAAAAAGTATTTAAAAACTCCGGTTAACTTTTACCTATAAAAGGAGTATTATACTTAAAAAAAAATCTCCAGAACAGATATTTTGAAGGTACATTTTGGATACTAATATATACAAAATAAACTACAAGATCCTACTGTATAGCATAGGGAATTATATTCAGTATCCTGCAATAAATCATAATGGAAAAGAATATGAAAAAGAATATATACACACACTCACACACAGAACCGAAACACTTTGCTGTACACCAGAAACTAACAAAACACTCTATATCAACCATATTTCAATTAAAAAAATGAAAGAAATTACATTTTGTTTTATACTTTCTTAAAGACATCTACAAACTGGTGTGTGAGTACTTTAACAGAAATTCATTTAACCAACTAAACAAAACTTCCAACTACAGTCTTCTGCATCGAGTTATGTTTTGCGGAATGTCCATCATTAAAAAAAATCATTCTCCTAATAAAGTGATGTCCTAAATAAAAATTATGCAAACTTTTGATGTGAAAGGTGAAACTAAATATTCTACATTTTAGGGGTTATGAGTCTCTCTTACATACACTCAATTCTGCCACAAATGTAGCCACAGACATGTATGCAAATGTGCAAGGCTGTGTTCCACTAAAATTTTATTCACACACACTGAAATTTGACTTTTTCACATCTCACAAATCTTGTTTTTTAAAATCATTCCTACTTCCCACCCATACCAAAGAAATAAAAAAAAATTCTTAGATTATGAGCCATTCACAAACAGGATACTTGTAAAATCTGGCCAGAAGGCTACAGTTTGTCAATCCTTATTCTAAACAGCCATCAAAAAGATCTCCCTATCCTAGAAGTTAGCTTTACAAAAAATGATGAAACTACTTGGAGAAAGCCTTTCTCAGCCAGAATCACTGTGCTCAATTTACAAGAGCACCATCACCAGTGACCCAGGGGTTGGGGTGCGGGGATGTGTACACATGTTACAACGCAGTCCAGCTTGCTGCCTAGGAGTGCAGACATGTGATAAGGTGCTATTTTTCTACTCTGTATAAGTAGTGGATTCATTTTGCCACATTAATTTAGAAGTGGAAGAGAAGGGTTAACACAATGCCCGTTGAAAAATTACATACCTATTCTTGGATTAATTTAAATTTCCACTATACATTATAGGTGACCGTGTATACATCTGTAACCGAAGGGGACTAATTTGATGTTAAAACACATGGGGCTCAATTGGAAAGGAAATTTCCACAGAGCAGCAGTTCCACTCACATGAAAGCGACTACTCAGGCTATTTTTAGAAAAGTATGTCCCAGGGCCTGGGTCAATTCTAGCTGAAGTTTGAAAATGAAAAAGTGAAGTGTCTCAGTCGGGTCAGACTCTGACCCCATGGACTGTAGCCCACCAGATTCATGGAATTCTCTAGGCAAGCATACTGAAGTGGGTGGCCATTCCCTTCTCCAGGAGATATTCCAGACCTAGGGAATGAACCTGGTCTCCTGCATTGCAGGTAGATTCTTTACTGTGTGAGCCATCAGGGAAGGCCCAGGAATACTGAAGTAGGCAGTTACAAACCTCTTCTCCTGCTTTCGCACCATAAACATGAAATAATGGCCAGATCATACCAACAAAGGGCCTAACGATCTAGATAGGTTATCCTGTTCTCCAATCAGTTCAGTGATTGAATCAGATCAGATCAGATCAGTTGCTCAGTCCTGTCCGACTCTTTGCAACCCCATGAATCGCAGCACGCCAGGCCTCCCTGTCCATCACCAACTCCAGAGTTCACTGAGACTCACGTCCAGAGTTAGTGATGCCATCTAGCCATCTCATCCTCTGTCGTCCCCTTCTCCTCTTGCCCCCAATCCCTCCCAGCATCAGAGTCTTTTCCAGTGAGTCAACTCTTCACATGAGGTGGCCAAAGTACTGGAGTTTCAGCTTTAGCATCATTCCTTCCAAAGAAATCCCAGGGCTGATTTCCTTCACAATGGACTGGTTGGATCTCCTTGCAGTCTCCTTGCAGGGATTCTCAAGAGTCTTCTCCAACACCACAGTTCAAAAGCATCAATTCTTCGGCACTCAGCCTTCTTCACAGTTCAACTCTCACATCCATACATGACCACAGGAAAAACCATAGCCTTGACTAGACGAACCTTTGTTGGCAAAGTAATGCCTCTGCTTTTGAATATGCTATCTAGGTTGGTCATAACGTTCCTTCCAAGGAGTAAGCGTCTTTTAATTTCATGGCTGCAGTCACCATCTGCAGTGATTTTGGAGCCCAGAAAAATAAAGTCTGACACTGTTTCCACTGTTTCCCCATCTATTTCCCATGAAGTGATGGAACTGGATGCCATGATCTTCGTTTTCTGAATGTTGAGCTTTACGCCAACTTTTTCACTCTCCTCTTTCACTTTCATCAAGAGGCTTTTGAGTTCCTCTTCACTTTCTGCCATAAGGGTGGTGTCATCTGCATATCTGAGGTTATTGATACTTCTCCTGGCAATCTTGATTCCAGCTTGTGCTTCTTCCAGTCCAGCGTTTCTCATGATGTACTCTGCATATAAGTTAAATAAACAGGGTGACAATATACAGCCTTGACGAACTCCTTTTCCTATGTGGAAGCAGTCTGTTGTTCCATGTTCAGTTCTAACTGGTACTTCCTGACCGGCATACAAATTTCTCAAGAGGCAGATCAGGTGGTCTGGTATTCCCACCTCTTTCAGAATTTTCCACAGTTTATTGTGATCCACACAGTCAAAGGCTTTGGCATA
>NW_011495020.1:6417959-6445256 GCF_000754665.1 Bison bison bison
CTTGAAGAGATCTCTAGTCTTTCCCATTCTGTTGTTTTCCTCTATTTCTTTGCATTGATCGCTGAAGAAGGCTTTCTTATCTCTTCTTGCTATTCTTTGGAACTCTGCATTCAGATGCTTATATCTTTCCTTTTCTCCTTTGCTTTTTGCTTCTCTTCTTTTCACAGCTATGTGTAAGGCCTCTCCAGACAGCCATTTTGCTTTTTTGCATTTCTTTTCCATGGGGATGGTCTTGATCCCTGTCTCCTGTACGATGTCACAAACCTCATTTCATAGTTCATCAGGCACTCTATCTATCAGATCTAGGCCCTTAAATCTATTTCTCACTTCCACTGTATAATCATAATAGATCCCCCAAATTAGCTACACACCCAGCCAGACCACCAAGTTTCTTAGCAGACATGAAAGAAAAATCATGCCAACACACCTAAATTTTTTCAAAATATAAGAGACTCAAACTCCACTTTAAAAGTAGGTTGCCATGATATTCCTTTATTCTTCCAGTTTAAATGTCTATAGCAATTCTTGCAACCACAGAGATCCTCTACATAAGGAGAAGATATTAAAGTGTCACATCAAAAACAACACTCATAATTCCCAAGCAATTTAAGAACAAAAACTCATTTCAAGTTCAGGAAAAGAAAATAAAAACAGACTTCAGATATTGTCAAGTATCTCAAATTACCTATAAAAAAATTAATGTAGAAAGACAAGAAACTATTTTTACATAGATTAGCTACCCAAACTAACATTATTTCTTAATTTGGAACTGTCCTGCAAGCCAGCACAGCTTATCTTCCTAGACATATGTTCAAGATACAGGAGCATGAAAGACAATGACAGATGATAACGTCATTGACTTCCTGCCACTAGAGTAAGGTTGCTCATTTGAGATTAAATAAGATAATTATAAACTTTAAATAATCATTTAATAGATTTCTTTTAAAATTCAATCACATCATTTCAGAGTTCCACCTCATACACCACAATGTCTCAAAATGGTATCAGATACTGGTATCTGATGGTTAAGGAAATCATGAAATGGTTAAGGAAATCATGAAATATCCATGCAAGGAGAAAGCAAAGTGATATTTGGGCTTCCTGGGTGGCTCAGATGGTAAAGAATCTGCCTGCAATGCTGGAGACCTGGGTTCAGTCCCTGGGTTGGGAAGATCCCCTGGAGGAGGGCATGGCAACCCACTCCAGTATTCTGGCCTGGAGAATCCTCATGGACAGAGGAACCTGGTGGGCTACAGCCCCGGGGTCACAGAGTCAGATACGACTGAGCAACTAAGCACAGCACTGTAGAAGAAATATCACGGCATGGAAAACGGCTCACAATGCGTTCACCGTTCAGCACCAAAACACAAGGTGACGCAAAAGAACTTCATTTTGTCATCCCCCCCAGAAAAAGTTTTTTTAAGTGGTCTGTAAAGATATATATTAAGAGATATATTAACACTGGTAATCCATAAAATGTAAATCAACTTTAAAAGGAAGAATTTAAACTTATTTCAGTCTTATTTCTGCCTACTTATAATTTCCAGTTATCACACCTGTCATATAACAATTTTGTAATATGAAAACATTGTTTTAATCTAAAAACAAATGTGTATAAGTGTTTGCACAAACCAGGCCTCATTCTGGGTATACTGTGGTAGTCTTACAGCAAACTCAGAAAAGCAAGTAAATAAATCAGAAAGGAGTTCTGATTTATTTAGCACTTATCTATGTAGCACTAGCTTTATTTAATGTTGAAGAACTCCAATAATTTAATACAGAAGTAGGTCGAATAGAATCCACCTAACCAGAAAAAAGAAAAGAAAAATACTAAAAAGCAAAGCCTCTCAAGCAAAACTTGGTAAGTGTGTTAGCATTAAGTCTCAAAATTTTAGCCTCTAACACAAGTAAGATTTGGACACTCAAATGTTTGGAAGGTCCTATCACTTTTAAAAGTCGTCAAGACGTTAGAAAACATGTCCATCTTCCAAAAACGCAAAGTCCTAATGACTCTGCTCTCTCGACTCATGAAGATCTGGAAGGATGCCCCAAACCCGATAGTATTACTTTTACCCTAAATATAATCACTGAGACTTGCAGCCAGGTGGGTGACTCAGATGGCTGGCAAGCAGGCTATCCAAAGCCATCTAGCTACAAGGCTGTCCTGACAGCCCTACACTCACCTGTGGCAAATGGTAGGCTGCCCAAGGTGTTGCAGGGTATTCCACACTGGGGAGCTTCTCCTTGGAAGGATGGTCTAGCCATCCATAACTGGATTTAACTATGACCACAAATGGGCTTCCCTGGTGGCTCAGTGGTTAAGAATCTGCAAGACACGTGGGTTCGATCCCTGGGTTGGGAAGATCCTTTGGAGAAGGTGGCTTCCCAGGTGGCTCAGTGGTAAAATAATCTGCCTGCTAATGCAGGAAACACAAGAGATGTGGGTTCAGTCCCTGGGTTGGGAAGATCCCCTGGAGAATGGAATGGCAACCCACTCCAGTATTCTTGCCTGAGAAATCCCATGGACAGAGGAGCCTGTTGGGCTACAGTCCATGGGGTTGCAAAAGAGTCAGACATGACTTAGCGACCACAAATATATAAAAAGCAGCCCAGATTCTGCAGATGTGGTCAAGGGGAACATTCCCATCAAAAGGCCTCATTCTGAATGATTTATTACTTTGACTGATTTGGGTATACTGTATGATCTATAAATAATCGCTTATACCAGACAGGATGTTAATTATGTGATGCAGTGGTTTAGAAATAATACATTAGTTAGCATTTCCTTAAATTGTTTCAACCCCTCTGTTAACACTTTGCCATAAATGAAGGGAAACTGGTGATTCTGAGAATTTCGTGTAGAGTTCAGCAGTCATGTGGATATCCAATGGAGCTTAACATCATTTGTGTTCCATGTAAGCCTAAAGATGAAAAGCAAGCCCTTTCATTCTCCAGACTTTTCTTGTCCTGCTGGCCATTACGCACCACCACCTGAGTACCACCATTCTTTCACTCAACTGGTGAAAGTGTTAGTCACTCGGCTGTGTCCGACTTTTTGCAACCCCACAGACTGTAACCCGCCAGGCTCCTCTGTCCGTGGGATTCTCCAGGCAAGAATACTGGAGTGGGTTGCCATTCCCTTCTCCAGGGGATCTTCCTGACCCTGGGATCAAACACGGGTCTCTTACATTGCAGGCAGATTCTTTACTGTCTGAGCCACCAGGGAAGCTGAAACAGGTCTGTCATTAAAGGACAGATCTTTGAGATTGAAGAGAAAACTCCAAATACCATTTGCTACAAATTTTAAATTCATAATGTGGATCTGGAAATGCTACCAGATAACATTTTATTGATGTAATGCTACTAGTGTCAATCTAGGTTACTGGCAAATCAAAACTACAATGAGCTATCACCTCAAATCTGTCAACCTGGTTATCATCAAAAAAACACAAAACAAGTATAGGCAAAAATGAGGAGAAAATAAAACTCCTGGTTCCTTAATATAACAGGAAGGTGGGAACATAAATTGCTATATCCATTATGGAAAACAACACAGAACTTTTTCTTATCTACAAGGATATCTGTACTCTCACATTCACTGTAGTGATTTTTACAACAGAGTATGAAAACAATGCAAATCTCCTTCAGTGGATGAATGAATAAAGAAAATGTGGTGTGTGTGTGTGTGTGTGTGTAAGAGAGACAGAAAAGTCGAGAATCAGGATTAATTAGGGTTAAAATACATGTTTGGCCTTTTATTTGTCCTAGATCTGATGAAAGCCTTTATTGTATGACATTTATTATTACCAAGGAGATAAGTTTCTCTCCCCCCGCCCTGCCTTTTTTTTTTTTTTGGCTAATTTGTAAGATTTCTCTAATTTTATTTTTTTGCATTTAAAAAAAAAATTTAACCTTTTTATTTTCTATTGGGGTATACTCGATTAACAATATTGTGATAGTTTCAGGTGAACAGTGAAGGGACTCAGCCATATATGTATCCATGTCGTGCTAAGTCGCTTCAGTCGTGTCTGACTCTGTGCGACCCTATGAACTGTAGCCCACCAGGTTCCTCTGTCCATGGGATTCTCCAGGCAAGAATATTGGAGTGGACTGCCATTCCCTTCTCCAATATATGTATCCATTCTCCTCCAAACTCTCCTCCCATCCAGGCTGCTACATAATATTGAGCAGAGTTGCATGTGCTATCGGAGAAGGCAATGGCACCCCACTCCAGTACTCTTGCCTGGAAAATCCCATGGACGGAGGAGCCTGGAAGCCTGCAGTCCAGGGGGTCGCTGAGGGTCAGACACGACTGAGTGACTTCACTTTCACTTTCCACTTTCATGCATTGCAGAAGGAAATGGCAACTCACTCCAGTGTTCTTGCCTGGAGAATCCCAGGGACAGGGGAGCCTGGTGGGCTGCTGTCTATGGGGTCGAAGAGAGTCGGACACGACTGAAGCGACTTAGCAGCTGCAGCAGCAGCATGTGCTATACAGTAGGTCCTTGTTGGTTATATATTTTAAGTATAGCAGAGTATACATGTCCATCCCAAACTCCCTAACTATCCCTTCTCTCCAGCAACCATTAAATTCATTCTCCAAGTCTATGAGTCACCAAAGAGACCACAGATTTCTAATCAACCATCACAGGCTACCTAACCTACAGAATCTTGGTGTTACCACTTTTTCTCACACCTGCAGGAATCTTGGAACGGGTAACACGTATTAAGAAAACACCTTTGGTTAGTTCTATAGTTCCTAAAACCCTAGTTTTCACCAATTTTGATCTGAAATGGAAACAAATGGCCGTTTTCAAAGACATGAAACTTCCTTTTAGAATGAAGAATCTGACTTCTATATACATCTTCAATAAGCAATTCAAGAATAATTATAGCAATGCAAGTTCAAGGCAAGGAATCACTGATTTTTTTGTTTGTTTTGTTTTTTGTCCATTACAAACCACCTTTAAGATCACTGAGTCAACAGACCCATGCAAATCATGCCTTGTTAGAGAAGCTAAAAACAGTACTAAAACATTTTAAAGTTTAAATGTATATAGCTTTCTCTTAAAGCCTCCCACATAAGTGATTAAAACACAAACACACACATGTACAACATTCTCAAATTTTCAAAGCAAATGAAGTCTTCAACTACCAAATATTTAACTACTCAAAATCAAGGATTTCCTTGAGCATTTCTCATGGCTGAATCTATTAAGCAAGTATGTATCCCTGTCACTAAAAGTAGCCTGAATTTCTACACTAACAGCATGCATTTATTATTCTGATTTTTATTCATTCTAGTTTCTGCAGAGCACAGTTCCTTTCACCCCTGGGGCTCAGCTTATTTACAGAATAAACCATGCAGCAGATCTACATATGCATTTGCCTTGCTAAAATAATATGTCAAAATGGACACAACTGGTCCAAGTTTAAATTTTAAAATTATTTTTAGCTTTTGATTTTAAATTTAACATAAAAAATCTTGCCCCATGATAGCATCAACTAGTTTTTTTTTTTTTTTCAATCCAAAAAATAAAAAGTCAGCAAAGAAATTAGCTAATTATATCTGTGAAGAGCAACTGGGACACAGTTCCTAAGAAACAGATAAAGTATTCACACAAAAATGCTACCTCTGTCAAAGCATCTAGAGATCAAGAACTCCAATGTGTTAGGTAAGTGAAGTAAATGCCTTTAGTCAGCTTAGTGTCTGTAATAAAGCGACTTCAATGAATAGACCCCTGAAGAGCTCAGCCAACGAGAGAAGACACTGCACAACGTCATCCTTGTGCCCAGTGCTTGAAGCAGGACCTCAGCACATGCTGAGAAGTATTTGTGACCCAGGCCCCAGGATTATAGGGAATCCAAGAAACAATCATTTGGGAAGGTTTAGGCCATTTCCTCTCTAGTCTCAAATAGGCATGAGTTCACCAGTAGAGGTGATTAATATGGATCCTGTCGGATGGCAAATTAGGCTGGTAAGTAAAAACGTAGCAATTTTGTCACCCAGAGAAAAGTAAGGGTGACTTCAGAGATGTCTTTCTAAGGTCAATGACTCATGACTGACTGGTAGGCCACACACTGGCAAATGGAAGCAGGAAAAAGGGGGAGAGAGATCTTCACGAGCCCTTGACCTTGAAGCCAGGGAAAGAGATGGATACAAATGACACAATGTTAGAAAATTCCCAACAACGAAGCTTCTCAAAGTGAGGCCTGTGGAGTAGACCATGGCCACAGTCTACTAGTTCTGTTGCATAGCATGTAAGCACAGAAGCCAAGACTAAGCACTGAGAAGGAGCACTTTCACTTAATTATATCTGTTGAGTCTAGTAATAAAAAAAAAAAAGATCCATTCTGGGATTTTATATATCTTTGTTCTTTTCCATCTCGCTATTCTAGTGACCAGTTCTTTCTGTATTTTGTTAAGAAGTATTGATTCAGAACAAATTGGAAACTACAAATACACAAGGTCCTTGACCATAGTTTGAGAAGCACTGCACTGGAATGCCTAAAATAAGGTTTTGTATAGACAGTAATGCATATGATGTTTGCAAGGATATTGATTCACCTGCAATCATCTCTTCAATTACTTGAACATGAAGATTTCTCAGAAGCAGGCAATTTTGCCCATGTGTAATACACTAATCTCTGATTAACATCTGACTTAATCTAGACATACCTGAATTGCAGGCCAATGAGAATACCATGTAATCAAAACTCTTCTGAAGAACTGAGATGTTAATTAACATGTTTCCCTTGGAAAAGCAGTTTTGTGGTCATACAAATGGAGATATATGCTCAATCTCACGCCTCCTTCTGAGCAGGCAAAATATACATTAGTGTATTAAGGATGCTGAGAAAGTCTGTAGCTCAGAAAAATCTGTATACGGATATGATGCTCTTTATCTAAATACATGTTAACACCTTGTTCAGGAAATACAATTTTGGAAATGCTGGAACAGACAAAAGACTCCAGATTACCAACCAAAAACCTGTCTTGAGTATCACTCGCTAGCTGTTTCCATTTGTAAGGGGATCACGCTTCCCACCCCACCATGCTGGTGAGCAGCACCATCAGGGAGGTAACGATGAAGAATCACTCCACACAGCAAGTTGGAAGCTCCTGGAAGATGGGGAACTGGCTCCCTTCCTGCAGCCCAACACTTATGAAGGGCTCAGCCATTACTGAGCTGTTTTCCAGGGAACGTTCCAGATTGTCATCTCACTCCACCCCCCATACACCCTGGATAGCTAATTCTGCTGGTCATTTTGTGGACAGTCCCTTGGGATCCCACGTCTTTGGAGGCCTCCAGCCTTTGGTCCCCTGCTGGTGTGGTATGGCAGGCACCTGATCCTCTTTCTGGGAAATGTAGGTGACCCCACAGTAGAGCCAGGAGCAGGTCGTACACTTGAGAAAAGCCCCAGCTAGTGAGGACAGCCCCTGCAGCTCAACCTTTGTACAGAGATGTTGTGGGACGTGGACCACACAGGGCTCAGATGTTCAGGTGTCCACGGCCATCCTCCCACCTTAAACCACCTGCTCCCTTCTCCCCCAGTCCCCGCATGGCACACAGCAGGGACACTCTGAGCTGATCAATACTGCGTTCATTTCACACAAAATAATACCCTAACCCTGAAAGAAAAGGTGCTGTAACAAAGAAATCGTTTGTCGGGGCTTGATAGCACCTCTTTCCCACCTAATACCATAATCCAGCTCCTATTCAACCTCCAGCTCCCCATCTCAGCAATCAATAATAATACATTGTCCCTCAAACTGTTGTTATTTTTAACTTCTATGTCTCTTCTGTTGACTTCAAAGGGCAGTACCCAGCATCTGAGCGCCAGCTACAAGGTCATGTGGTCAGCGAATTGTAGGACAAGGAATCCGTTTTTGTACACATCCTTCCAACCACCAAACCACGAGGTCTTTGTTAAGGTCAAAATTATCATGAAACATTATTGACCCAGTACACAATGAACTCGGGGCGGCAGCTGTTGCAAACACCAGCCACAACTTAAAAGAATAAAAAATAAAAAGATAAGGAACCATTTGTTCTACTCACTGTTCACGTAAACATTAAATGTCACAGAAGAATTGACATCAGAATTGGACACGTGAAATGTGTAAGTGCCTCCTTCAGTCCCTTTTAATCTGGTTAGATGAAGTTCATTTACGTATCTACAAAAAAAGAACAACCCATCAGTCACCTGTGGATCACCTACCTCGAAACGTGTGGCTTTTTCAGTTTCCATCTGGAAATCCATGCCTGTTTTGGAAAACTACGTCCCATGTAATTCAGTGTTAACAAAATCCACGTTAACAAATGCAAATACACACATATATTTCATTGAGACAAATGCCTGGTACATGAGAACAGAGTGGGGAAAGGCTTTCTCGCCATAAGGCAACCTCACCCTCATCCTGCGCTGTCCTTATGGCCAGCATCCCTCCCTGCCCTGGTCCTCTGTTCAGCCTCCCTTCTCACCAGTGTCCTGAACTCACTTGCCCTACTTTAACAGCACCTGCCTGGCAAAACCCCAGGCTGGCAGGCATCTCCATCAAGGTGTCTCAAAGCAGACACTTCAGGGCCATGCAGCAAGGTCAATACCATGGCCCTCACCTTCATTCTGACAACACCAGCATCTCCTGGTTCTCCTCCTACCCCTGCCGCTTCTTCCAAGTGTCCCCAGGAGCACGTGCCACCGGGGCTTCTGTTTTACACCAAGGTTATCACAGGTGGCTGTGTTCAGCACCACCATCAGGGAGTTACTGACATGGGCTCCAGTGTGGACAGAGCACTCTGGGTGGCCCTAGACCCCCAAGGGCCACAATCAACTCTGCACTGGGGTGGCTTGTTCAGTCTCCTGTCACACTGCATACATTCCCTGGGCATTCATGCTCCTCTGAACTACTTACTGTTGCTTACAACTTTCAAATCCTGACCTCTAGTCCAGACCTCCCTGTCCTACGCCTCTTTCCTCTCCAGGCCATTGTTCATGGCCCCCAGTCCAAAGCACCCCTAGGACAGGGGTGCTCACCCCCGTCACCGGCTCACTGGCATCCTGTTTACCTCCTTTCGCCCTCCCTACCCTACTTCCCCAACTTTCTGCCAGGTCTCTCTCTTCTTAATGAAGCCCTTGCCTGTGAATCCCACTCTCAGGAGCTGCATCCAGGGAACCTGACCTACAAAACATCCTACCTGAGTATCTCCACTCAAGATCCCACAGGCAAGTTCAAATTCAACAAACCCCAAACTCAGGTCACTCTCCCTCCCCCTGGAATGGTATCACCTCTTATCATCCAATCTGGCTGCCCCAGCCAGATTCCTCCCTCTTCCCTGCCCCTTCAGTCACCGAGTCCTTTAAGGAGGAAGCCTGGACAGCACCCAATCCATCCTCCTCCCTCCAACCCTTAGACTTTGGTCCAGGACAGTATCCACTCTCACCCATATTTTTACAACAGCCAAGAGCTCCCAACTAGGGGGAAAAAAACCACCAATTGTAACTAGGCACCAACCTCTTATAAGCCATTGGCTCTTGATGAGATTACTTAACTCAATGAAGTCTCAAATTCCTCTTCTATAGAAAGGAGGGAAGTAAGCATGCCTCCTCATAGCATTTGTGAGGACTAAATTTATTGAGTTAATGTACATAAGGGAATGAGAACAGCGTATGGCCAGAAACAAGCACATACAACTTATCTGAGAATCGAATGAGAAGTCTGATGTAAAAGAAACTTGGGTTCATTGCTTGGCCCAAAGATGCTTAACGATTCTTAGTTTCCTTCTAGCTTTAAAAATGTAACTAAAGGCACTAACATGCCTCTTTCTCTGAAAAGAATTATTTACTGTGGCCCTAGTATATGCTAGTCACTGCTCTGAACTATCTTCAGAACTCCAGGACAGGACTCTCCTCTAATTTACAAATGAGACAACTGAGGCATGGACTTTTCTGTGTGTTCTAAACACACAGCAAAATGAAATGATGAAGACTCAGGGAGCAGCCCCAAACTTCCTTCTGTATCAGCTGTCTTCTCATACATTGATGGTTACATAAATAGGATGAGGTAGCAGTTAAGAATCCACCTAGACTGCAGGAGATGGGATTTCAATCCCTGGGTCAGGAAGACCCTCTGGAGAAGGGAATGGCAACCCACTCCATTATTCTTGCCGGGGAAATCCCATGGCCAGAGGAACCTGGTGGGGCTCAAGCCCATGGGGTCAAAAAAAAAAAGTGGGACATGAGTTAGTGACCAAACAACAAGTGCAGGGGAAAGGTAGAACTGCATAATTGCCAGTAAAAGGCCCTTTTCTTACCTGATATTACTTTCATTTTCAGACTTAGGATAATCGTCCCACTTATCAGTGGAGGTTCTGTTCATATATATCCATTGTCGGTGTACAGGTTTGGGATATGCCTCATATTCAACAACCAGATCCACATTCTCTCCATCATTTACAAATACTGTTGTGTTCATCATAGGGAAGATATTAATGAATCCTTTATCTAACCACAGCAGAATGAAACGGAAAGAAACTGTTACCTGCAAAAATCTTAACAAATAACACAGCTTCATTTTTGGATTATAAAGGTAACTGACTGATTTCCAGTATTAACTGGTAGTGCCAAGTAAGCTGGTAAAGAATCCGCCTGCAATGCAGGAGACCCTGGTTCGATTCCTGGGTTGGAGAGATCCCCTAGGGAAGGGATAGGCTACCCACCCCAGTATTCTTGGGCTTCCCTGGTGGCTCAGATGGTAAAGAATCTGCCAGCAATGCGGGAGACCTGGGTTCGATCCCTGAGTTGGGAAGATCCCCTGGAGAAAGAAATGGCAACCCACTCCAATATTCTTGCCTGGAGAATCCAATGGAGAGAGGAACCTGGCAGGGTACATACAGTCCATGGGATCACAAAGAGTTGGACAAGACTGAAGTGACCTAGCATACACTTAGCATGCCAAGTAGGAATTTTAACTAGCCATTTTACATTTTGTTTTGCTCTTGGAGAATCACAGTCATAAATGAGAAAGGACACACATTGGAAATGTTTATTCTTTTATTTTTATCTCTTAAGCAACTCTGTTAAAGATCTATCACCATGGGATAAGTCTTTTAGACCTACTAGTCCTGATGCATATTATGCTAAAAATTATTTGGACTAAGTAGCCTATTCCTAGACCCAATATAATTGTATATGTGATAAGAAGATGTCATAAATCAAGGAGGGGAAGATAGCCCCAATATTCAATAAAAATATTGCATTTTAACAATTAAGCCATATTTTTAACTAAACAACAAAACTGACTTCTATTAAACTTTGACCAAGCTGGGGGTGGGGGTGGGGGCAGTTTTCTAGGCTTTTTAGAAGCAATCAAAAAAATAAAACTTATAAAAGAAAAATCTGAATACATAAATGTTTTCAAATGTCTACATATAGAAAAATTAATTAAGGTAATAGAAGACATGAAAATATATAAGGAAAAATAAACTAGTAATTTAAATAGGGGATCCCTTTTCACATATTAAAGACAGCAAAACTTCAATAGAGCTGTTAAAAATAATGTATATCCATTCTATGGAAAACTAGCAAAGCTAATTTGAAATAAACTTAATAACTTTGCAAGTGTAATTAAAATAGCATGCTGAATTACACATTTTAATTTGGCAGAACTCCTTTAGAAAGCATTTATAGATAAAAAATTATCTATTTTTCAGTTTAATCCAGAGAACTCTTCTTAGTGAGGTAGATAGCTACATGCAAAATAGAAATGCTATTTACCCTAGTCATAATAATCTTAAAAATGAGAAAAGGGAGAACTGGTTAAGTAAATAAAGCAGCCCTTAGAAATGGTTATATAATAATACAATGAAGAGCTTGAAAAAGACCATAATAAAATAATTGCCAATATTATATTTATAACCTTTTATGAAATGTTTACTATGTGCCAAGAACTGCATTAAGTTCTTTAGCATATTCTATTTAATAATTATGACAAATATTTAATCTTACAGCAATACTGAAAGTGAACCTTGTAACCCCTGATTTACAGATGAGAAAAGAAACCAAGTCCTGGAAAGCCATATAGCTGGCTACCCAAAGGCAGAGACTAAACGTAATGTACACAGTGAGAGGCCAAGGCTGGCTTCTTACTGTAGCATACCCTAGAGTCTCCACATACTTTAAGTGAGAAAGAAAACCTAAGATTACATGTATAATTAAAATCCTGTTGCAGTTGGAGAAGACTCTTCAGAGTCCCTTGGACTGCAAGGAGATGATTTTCCAGGCAATAGTACTAGAGTGGATTGCCATTTCTTCTCCAGGGGATCTTCCCAACCCAGAGATCGAACCCGGGTCTCCCGCATTGTAAACAGACACTTTACTGTCTGAGCCACAAGGGAAGTCCATAAACCATATACCAAACCCTAAAAATGGTTATAGCAAGTTAGTGGAATTATGAAGGAGTTTTAATCTTATTGTTTTATTTCTTTTTCAAAATTGAAGATGGAATTATAACATTTAAGACTGTCATCCACTATCTCTGGTACTATTTAAATATATTTACACCCCAGGCTTCCCTAGTGTCTCTGTCGGTAAAGAATCCACCTGCAATGCAGGAGACACAGGTTTAATCCCTGGGTGGGGAAGATTTCCTAGAGAAGGAAATGGTAACCCATTCCAGTATTCTTGCCTGGAAAACCCCATGGATAAAGGAACTTGGTGGGCTACAGTCCATGAGGTTGCAGAAGTTGGACACAACTTACAGACTAAACCACCACCACTTACTGAGTAGATATCCTCCAGAGAGTATCTAACATGCAATTGGTACCCCACATGAGGTTGCCATTAGAATATTTACTATATAGTTTCCTACAGATTCAGAATAAAAAAAAAATGGAACCCAACTGTCCTTTGTATCAATGGAAAAACATTTTTCAGGTGAAATTTTAAAAAACATCCAAATGAAATCAAGTTGGAAACCAACAGCTTGTTCTAATACCTGAATCATAAACGATGCCCCTCTGTCATTCTTTAAGCTAACTTAAGTTAGTTTTGAGTAAATAAGTTTTATCTGAAAGCTACATTAAATTTTCAGGTACTCAAGGTCATAAATTCAAAGATAAAACACAATGCAAAATATAGAAATATTACAGGCAATATTATTTGCACTGATTTCTGTCACAATCATCATGAATAAAACACTAGTTCCTCCGGAGTTTTCTATAGTCTAGTCTGGTCAATATAGTTTTATGTCCTATAATAGAACAGAGTTTCAAATTCATGAAGTGTAAGAATTATTACAATCAAAAAATCGTATCTGGCTTGTTATAAAGGATGGTTTAAGAAACTGATGAGACATTAACAGTTAATCAAGTACAAACACTATATCAGGCACATCTATAAAATCTGTTGCTTTCTCCCTTCTACAGCCTTGGGAGTTAGAGGTTGTGTGTCTCGTAAGAGAAAACAGAGGCAGAGTTAAAGTGGGGTACATTTGAAATTTAAGTGGTAGAGCCCCAACTCAAAACTAGGTAGGGGTCATCCTAAAGTCTTGTGCTGCGCACCACTCCACTCTGTGTCCAAATTCTACTCCCAGCCCCTAAAGATCACTTTTCTCTTTCTCTTCCTGCTCTCGTCCCATCCCAACCCTCTCCCGAAACAGTACAGATTCAGATTACATGGACCCAAGTCTTTCCAGTTATACAGTTATATTCTTGGAAATTGATGAATGGATTTTAAAAATCTGATTACATACAACAATATGCTCAAAACATCCTTACTAATTGCTTTCTGGAGCTGAAGCTGATATATCAGCATGCTCCCTAATCAACTTAGCAAATTAGCACTTATGGAGTTTAATATTTTAAAAGCATAGCCTTTTATTCAAATTAATAAATGGTTCACAATCATGTTTAGGGACAGAATAGTACCCTTTCTCTGGGCTAGCTCTGTAATTGCAAATAAAGCGTCTTTTTCACGTTCATTTTGGTGAGACACTTTCCATTACAACATGAGCAGAAACAACTAACTCATATGAGATAATTGTGGGATAAATTGCAAACCTCTAACACTGCTACATAAATTATTGAAGAAATATGGGGGGAAAGAGAGAAATGAAAACAAATATATAATTTTATTATTGATAAAATTATGAGGAAGAATTTCACCACCCTACAAGTACTTAATCAAAATCAAGCAATGAGAATACGGTGGCATCCAAAAAAAAAAAAAAACCCCAAGAAAGTAGATTAAATGCAAACAATACTGAGAGCCCAAAGAGTGTAAAAGAAATAATTTTAAAATTACTATACTTTCCAGTAACTCAAAAACATCATGTACTTTACCACAGTTTACTCTCATTAAGTAGATGCTTGGGAAATAAGTATTTAGTAAGATTGCTAGATCAGGGAAAACTAAACCAGTTGTGTATACCAGTTATGATATAGGTTAGGGTACAGGTTAACATGTTTGTTTATGCTCTGTAGAAACAAGAAGCCATGCCCAGTGAGCTGCCTTCCTGAAGGTTTATGTTATAGCCTGTAGGGTCAGAGGACAGGGTAAGGTGAGGGGCATATTGAGAAGGAAAAGTCAGTTCAGCCCTTTCTGCTGCCAAGTGACTACAGCCCAAGAACTGTAAAACAATAAACCAAAAGGCCAAAGGACCTCACCAAAAGATCCAGAGAAATACATTAAGGTCTAAGCATACGTCTTTCTCCAAAAGAAAAGTCTCCATCCATTTCCAAACTCAGGTCATTCAGCAAGGAGTAAAATTCTGGGGAAAGCTCAATCTACATTTGTTGGGGTAGGGGGGTTAAGCAGAGAATGACATGTTCAAACACCTTCACAGTTACAGCTTTTCCACTTGCCTCTATTAAATGGGTAGAATTTGCTTTTGTGCTCTGGTTGGAAGATCATTTTTTTCCCACGTATTCATTCATTCAGTGATACTAAAATCCCTAAAGAATCTGTTAACATTCCATTAATGTAAAAAGGAAACTATCAGGTAATTTCTTCATTCACTATGCCAAGTAATTTACCCATTCCCAGAGATATTTACCTACTACTTCTAAGGTTGTTGTGACATTTGCTGATCCAAAAGTGTTATTGGCGTAACACATGAACACACCGGAATCATTCACTCTTGCTGAGCTGATAGTCAACCTTTCCTGACGGAGATAACTGAAGTCACCCTGATGCCAGCTATTCTTCTTCGTCTGTGCTTTAGTCTGCTGCTCTCAGAAGGGGAGGGGAAGAAAGAAATCAAAGATTACCATACAATTTATATTCAGGATCTTTCCTAGATAAATTAAAAATAGCAGCAATTAACTTCTCCATATTAGCATTCATTATACACTACTTAAGTAAGAATAATAAAACATCATGACAAGTCTGTCATTGGAACACTTCATATTACAGGATTATATTGAAAGATAGTCATTATTAATGATTGGGAAAAAACATGAAAATTCATTTCTTAATAATCACAGCATACATAATTCCAAATTCTCTGCAGTGCTAAACATTTTTTTTAAACAGTGCCAAATTTTAAAAGCTAGTATATAAGAAATACTACAGGATACTGATATTTTACAAGTCAGCATACCTGCATCCTATCAATATTTCCTGTTTTATATACATATTTATGTATTTTCTATTCTATAGCCCAGTGATTGAAAGAAAACACATCACTACTAACAATCATGTTCTATTTTATTAACATTTATATTATTTTCATTAATAAAAATAAATTTACAATGTCTAAGATTAACTTGAAAATTCATCCTATTGTTCTTTTCCAGCAGAATGTTGGCAACTATTAAAGAGCATTCAGAAGTACACAAGACATGTAAGACCAAACCCCAAATTATTTACACATGAGCTGAAGAAAAAAGGTTGTGCATTTACCCTTGTGATATCACCATCCTACTGTTAATATCTGTCTGCACATAAGACATGGAGAGAGTTCTTGTATGGAAACCTCATGGGGAAAAAGCCATAATATAAACTACAACCATCTCTGAAAAAATGAAATGGAATAGCATAGAGTTTTCTGCATCTTCCAATTTTTTTTTTTTTTTTTACATGAACACATTCCTATTACAATGGGGAGGGGTAGGAGGGAGAGGGGAAACAACTAAAAAAACCCAAAACAACAGTGGATATTGACATGGAACAAGATCAAGGGTGACTCCCTGTACAGGCTATGGTGGACCTATTAGCATTAGACCATTTTGACAGTACTCTAAAGCAGAACAATCCTTCTGGAAAGCAACTAGGAAGCATGTTCTGAGCCCTGATCAACTCCAGCAAATTTATCTCAAAGAAGCAACTCAACAGGAAACAAAAGCTTCAAGATATTTGCTGAAGTGAAAAACTGGAGATGACCTAATGTGTACCAGGTATCAAAAAGACTATGAATACACGAAAATTAAAAATGCTTATTTTATGTAAAAAATGTAAAATGAGTATACCTTAAGACAGTAACCATGTGTTCATACATATGCATGGGGACAGAGAGAAAAGAAACATGGAAAAAAATGTGGGCAATATAGCATTTATAAGGACTAACCACACGAGACTGCAAGCGCTTGAAATGCAAACTGAAGGGTGTTGTAAATATAAAATATGTCCCAGACTTTAAAGACTTAATATGAAAGAAAGTAGTATAAAATAACCCATTAATAATTTTAATTACATGATGAAATATTTTGGATACATTGGACTAAATACATTAAAACTGATTTTACTTTGTTTTAGTGTCATGTGCCTACTAGAAAATTTTAAATTACATAGGAGGCTCACATTCTATTTTTATTGCACAGTGCTGCTAATGTACAGTGGCAGAATTATAGCTATTTCTCTTTTTTCTCATGTTATTATATTTTTAGAAAAATTTTTTACACTAAAATAAGCACACATAAAAGCTGACTGCCAAAGCTAAATGTTTTGAAATAAAAAGAAGAGAAACCTGTTTGGTTAACTAACTGTGAGATCTTGGCCAAGTCAAGGATGCCACTATGGTCTCAGATTTTATTTCCAAAAATGAATAAAAGTCTTTAAAGGCCTGTCTAGTCTGGAGCACTGTGTCGACTTGAAGATACTCCCTTCTAAGAGATTCTTCTAATAATTGGCAGAAATCTAACATTTTTGCTGCCTAACAGCAATTGTTAAGAGACGAAGGGGAAATGACATTTTTCTCTGGCCTCTCCTAGTCCATCATGTTACAGACTTCTCCTCTGTAAAGGCAGAGAGACAATGGACAGATCACATACTATATTCCACATTTACCGAATCTTCCCTCTAGTTCCTGCAAGAGCCCAGGAGTCCATTGTTAGGGAGCTAAACAGGACAATGAATACACTGGTGTTGGAAGGAATAGTTTGTCGATAATTGATACAATATCAACATCCAAACCCGGAGGCCATAATTTAGGATACTATCAGAGATCATGATTAAAAGCAGTAAAAATATGAGTTTATAAGCCTTAGAAAAGCTAACCAAGATTTACAGTGTTGAATAAACTCCAAGATCCTCTTACATTTTAAAACAAACAATTGAAAAAACTCTCCAACACTCAATTCACCCTAAATTTCATTGTGAGTTAAACTTATTCTAAATGATTCAAATCAAATTCTACAGATTTTTAAAATAATTTGATAGTGCTATAATAGCACTAAGTATTCCAAATTAAGCCAAAGGAAAATCAGTAAAAGATTCATGGATGAACTCTGGCATTCAGCCATGAGCCCCATCTGCAAGTCACACGTTACACAGTGTTTGCACGTGATTTGGTTTTCCTTAACCCTTGGAGGTACGCACTGGGATTTCCCCAAAGAGCTCCCAACACTGCAGCCTTATCTACCAGCGCCAGTGGATTAATTGGGAATGGCAAGCAGGGCTCCTGGGAAAAAATGGTTCAGAACAAAACTGCCTGGGGCAATTTATTTCTCATCTCAGAAAGGCTCATTTTCAAGTTATACAGAGGCTCAGCTATACACAGTCTAAACTGTTCTCTCATCTGAAATCAAGGATCATAGAAAGGCAATTAATATGGGATTGTGTTCTGTAGGGTTAGTCAAAAATCCGTATGTAAGCTATTGTTTTTATTAGGTTATATGATATGAAAATTAGGACTTCTTTCTCAGAGACATTGGGTTCCATTCTCCTAGTCCATGGCAGACTTCACTTAGCAAGGTATCATCCATCACAGGTCTGCAGGAACACCATCATAATGCTTTGCATTATGGTAATCGCCATGGTTACTTATTTAGCATAGGATTCTCTAAACAGGCATAAAATTGCCAATTCAGAGCATGAGGAGGAAGAAGAGGAAGAGGAGGAGGAAAAGACAGTATTTTCTTCCTTCCAATGTAATATATATGTGTGTACTGAAGAAAAACTACTACGATAGCAAATTAGCAAGATGGCCAAGATTATGCAAACAGAAATTATTGAAAACTCAGTCAATGGGAATCTTAAAAGCAAAACTCTAGGGAAACTGGACATTTCAAAGTCCTTGCTATTAATGTGAGTGAATTCAAAGGGAAAAAAACCCTTCAAATATAACTAGTCAAAATTTATTAAGATATGCCTAACACAGTATCTGACATACAGTAGACATTCAATATGCATTTGTCAAATGAATGATAACCTAAACATGTCCAAATGCTTCATATTGAAGATAACCATTTTATTAATAGCAACTGAAACAAATAGAAAACCATTAGCAATCTGATCTCAGGTAAGCAGTCTCAAAGGAGGAAATCAGACCCATATACAAAGAAATCCATTTCTCAAATGGACAGGCCTTTTCATGGGGAAGGCTTCCTGGTTAATATCTAAGATCACGTTTCTTAATATGGAAGGGGAAAATGGCAACTTTTCACAGTATTTTAAATAATCTGGCCTGAATAGTTTCCATAATAGCTTTATAAAAATTAAGGTAGCTATTCACTGAACTGTTAATTTTTAAAAATATTTTCCCCGCTAAAGTCATTCAGAGAAACAGTATAGAGTAATAACAAGTCTGAAGTTTTCGATTTTCTCAAAATAAATTTACAAAATGACATTTGTTTGTTACTCATAATGAATGTACACGTCTGCATATGGTGCTATGCAATGGGGAAATACGCATCTCAACACACTCCAGACAGTTCCACCTCTGACAGACACACCAGCTGAGCCATCCTCAGGATGATTAATAGACTCTCTCAGAATTTGAAAAAGAATGCATATATATGTACTACTGAATCACTTTGCCGTATAGCAGAAATTAACACAATATGGTAAATCAACTAGACGTCAATAAAATACATTTCTTAAAAAATAACACTTTAAAGAAAAGCCTTCAAACCTCCCACACAGCATGATACATTGAGGAAAACGGAGCAGACAATCCACTCACCTGGCTGTTTTCCTTTATCCACATAGAGTCCACGGAACTAGACACGTCTTTAATCAAGCATGTCACTGCAAATTCCTCTCCCTCCCTGAGAAGATAGCTGGTTTTGGACACAGACACAACTGGCACAGCTTTGATGGCTAGAATAAAATGAAAAGTGGCTCTCAAACAACTGGTTGCACTGTAACTTAACTTCTTAACTTACCATTTTTCCTAAGCCATGCCCAGCTCACTCTGTGGTCTTTTAAGCAAAATATAAAGTATGGCACTAACCAATCTGTATTACTTGTGTACCTGAAGACATCAGGAATTAAACTATGCGTCCCCCAAGTAAATTAATTAATATAGAGTGAAAAAGAGAGAATGTCTACTTTGAGATGATAATAATCCTGAACAAAGCTAGGTAGAAACCCTAGCATAGTGAAGCTGCCTTTATCTTTACTTCACATGATGGTTTCATAAGGATGTGACCAACAACTAATTACATCCTTTTAACCAAACAGGCAACTTTCCCATGTACTGTAAAATTAATATCTTGATTATTTCTTAATAACAGGTTTTAAACAATCAAACTTTCCTTAACTCCAAAGAGAATCCTTTTCAAAAGCCTTAACGATAACTACTCAATAGCTAAATGCCCACTGGTATTGAGTTAAGATATTCTCTGAAATACAAAATTCTAGGTATCCACCAGCTACCAAAATATTCTACCTCATGTCGAATTCATAACAAGGTCCATTGTTAGCTGGTACTTTCCTTCTCAGATTGTGAACAGTCTAAGAAGGCATTAAAATTAAATATTTAAGGAGGAAGTCAATTCACAGATCAATAGTAAATCAAGGAGTGAATAATCTGTATGCTAATCTTTTCAAACAGTGTAAGGCTTCCCAATAAGTTTTCCTTGAAAAGAACACTGTGCATTTATGAAACTTTGGGATGTCCTGATGTCAGTAGGTTTAATGACTGTCCCCAGGACCATCTAATTGCTCATCCCTGGTAGACCCACCCAGCTGGAGTGGGCCAGTCATGTAGTATGAGGACTGTGAAATAAAGAATTTACAAGCAGCTGGCATTATTTTGAGGCTGGGAGAACCGATCAGAGCAGCTGCCTGAGTGACCAACATACTAAGATGGACCAGCGAGAAGAGAAGTCTTAAATCAATGGATGCTCCGACACCCAGCAGAAAGCAAACAAGGGCCGGTACCTGCCCGCACTTTCAGAGTGAATTTCTTCGACAGCATGGACTTGCCCCTCTGATTCGCTGAGCAGTGCAGACAGAGCCGATGGTACTCGCGCTTCACATTTCTGATTGTGATACCTGCCTTGGGGTCGGCCACAAACGTCAAATCCTTGGGGAGAGGTTTCCCCTCACACCCCGTAAGAGAGTAATTGGTCACCTCGGGGTCTGTCAGGGGACAGCGAACCAGCGTGTCGTTTTCTTCTTTCCCGTACAAGGGAAGGTCAATCAGGAAAAGCTTCTCGGGGTCTATGGCATAACCGACAATCAGTATTTCAAACGGCACATATATAAAATGACAATGAAAACATTTTATAAAGATCTAAGACGTTGCCTTTCGGGGACTTCCCTTGTAACCCTGTGGTCAAATGCTTCCACTGCAGGGGGCACAGGTTTGATCCCAGGTTAGGGAATTAAGGTTCTGCATGCTGTGTGGCTTGGCCAAAAAATTAAAGAAAAATAAAATGCTCTCTCACAGCAAAAATCCCCAGTAGCCCAAATGGCTGCCGACTTTATTCTTTGCAAATGAAAGTAGAATTTATCTGAACTATACTAATAAGGAAAAGGTGGCACTTAAACCATATGTCAGGCACTAAGATTGGCCCATTACACATTCACCGTTCTCATTTAATCCTCAAAACACCCATCATGGATGCATGCTGATGTATGGCAAAACCAATACAATATTGTAAAGTAAAAAAGAATAGAAAATAAATAAATAAATAAATTGCAATGATCTAAAAAAAAAGAAAAACACCTATCATGTGATGGGCACTATCATTATCACCATTTTATAGATAAACCGAAGTCTCAAAACTAGCAACTCTCCTTAAGTGATGTGGCCCAGAAATGGCTAGAAAGAGTTCAAACTCGGGTCTGACTGATACCACAATCTGAGCTCTTAAAACTCTGGGAATACTTTACTATAATATTTATAAATATAAATATTTAAACATATAAATGTTTTATAATATTTATGAATATAAATATTTGTAATATTTATTATAATATTTGCTTTTTTTCTAAAATGTATAACACTGCAAAGAACATAGGCCACGAATAGGCAGGCTGATGACATCTAGTAGTGTGGGGAAAAGTGTTCTCCACTAACCCAAGTGACCTTCTTTCCAGAGTTCACAGTCTCCAGGATCCTCCAGCTTCTGAAAAGAGTCTAGGAAACTATCAGGGGGCCACACAGTACGAATAACACGCGGTCCGTGCTCTATTCATATTCCTTGAAAGATATGTATAAATAGAATTTCTGGAAATCAAATAAATTGATATGCACAAGGGAAGCTTATGAGGTTCAGAAATGCTGTGGCAAATACATGATTGTCCAAACCAGGACACCTGGACGTGAAAGAGGTACAATTAGCAATTATGCTGGGATGCCTGGCATGGACTGGGAAAGCCTTAGGCCAACTGGGACCTCTATACACACCTCATTCTGTACACACAATATGCTGCCACCTCTATACTGTGTAACGATCATACAGACACATGGTTGAGCCAACGGATTACACTTAAAAAGTTTTTTCATCTTTTGGCCACACTGTGCAGCATGCGGGATCTTAGTTCTCCAACCTGGGATCGAACCCGTGCCCCCTACAGTAGAAGTGTGGAATATTAACCACTGGACCACCAGGGAAGTCCCTAAAATGTTTTTTAAAATGTCCTTTCCACATGCAAATTGAGTGCGCCACAAAAATCAATGAAATAATTGAAATCCACTTATCATATAATTTTGGCCAATTTTCAAAGAGTTTTCTTAAACGAATTATGTACCTCCCAGCCTAACTAATTTATTCCGCAAATAAATTACCTCATAATGGCTGAAATATAGTTCGAGGCTATCATTGGTTATTTTCCCACTTATTCTTTCTCAATCACTTGAGCTATAGCTCCCACAACAATGCCCCGATTTCCTTCACTGCCATAAGACAAACTATACAGGCATCTAAACATCTTAAACCGGTAATAATTAAACACAGTTCCAAGTTATTGAGGATGACTTCCCCTATCAAGAAAACCTGAGCGCTCTGTGAGACTGATTTGGCTAATGCAGCAGTTTCCCTATTTATTCAGACGTCTACCCATCCTATTAATAAGCAGAATGACACTTCATTACCACCTGGAAATTACAGAGTACCTTCTTGAATGTCAAAGAACAGAACACGGGTGGCTCAACAATTATGGAAACATACCCAGAGGCTAGCTGTGGCTTGTGAACATGTATTTCTTTTCAGCTATCCACCCAGGAAAAGATAAAGTAAGGAGAGGCAGTTTCAGTTTCATGGCAACCTTCTCACAGCAAACAGGAGAGTCAATTTTACTAACCTTCCATAGAGCTAGAATGTGCATTAATTCTGTCTCCCTGAAAACAATTATATAAGGAGGACAGAGCAGGTGATCTTATCCAAGTGTTGCTGTGAGGAACTGTAACTCCAGAGGTTGCTCAGATCCACAATCTAGGACAAATTTATTGGATCTTCTTCCACCATACCACAGATGAGGTTGCAACGACAACCTCAGTCCAGGTACAAATCCAGGACGAGAACTGAAACTATTTCTCCTCCTATAACTTTGGTATGTCTCTTAAACTTTAAGTATTCTAGTTTTTACACCAACAAAAAGACCCCTCCCCTATCCCTTCCCCTGGCCCCACCAGGAAACCTTCTTCTGACAAGCTTATTAAAAGCACAAACACAGATGAATCACTGCATTCATCACAGGAAATGAGGTACAGAAATCCAACCATCACATTTTCCTTTTATTTCTCAGAGGTCACAATTTTTTAAATGAATAAACTGACTACTATTAAGAACCCAGGAAGGACAGAGGGTGCTTAACCAACTGAATTGTTTCTGGAATTTACTGTCTAAATGTGGATCAATTCATTTGAAGCTTTGGTCTGTTTGGGGCCTTTAGAGGCCTTTAGTTCCCTGAAGTGTTTTTACTAAGTGGGAATATCTGGGATCTCAAGGCATTAAAATGCTGTCTTCCCAAAGGGCCTAATTTATTCTCAGGGTTTACTGACACCACCAGGACAAATGGGCTAAACCATATTGTAACCTCATTAGGAAGAGCATCACAGCCTTACAAGACCTTCAGCTGGAGTCATACCCGAAGCCACTATGCATCAGAAGATGTGGGAAAACTGACTAAGAAAACTGTGTTTTATGCTTTCTAGACCCAGCCAGTAATATTTTATCCATGACTCAGCTATCTGTATGTCATCCTTAATTAAGGACAGGATATAAAGTTCTCTAAGCATAGCATCAAAGAAAGCTGAGCATTTACCTCTAACAAACACATAAATGGAACTGCTCAAGCCGCCTTTATTGGTGCACGTGTAATTGCCTGTATTTGTGGCCTCTGCTTTCTCGGTGATCCATTCCGGGTTTGTTTTCTCACTCAGTTGACCCAGGATCTCAAAAGTCCACTTGACAAATCCTGGATCAGTGCATAACAGCCTAATCTCGTCGCCAACGCTGACAATTAACTCTGATTTTGCTGGGTGGATAGATGGTAGAGACAGTTCCCCTGGACTCACAGATGGCTGAGAAGAGCCTGCCAAGAAAAACGAAAATCGTGTTGAACATGATCTTTTTCTTGGGCGAAATAAAGCATTTTTTCCAATATTGATTTCCATCTTCTGTGTACTCGACAATAAAAATAGGACAAAGCTGCCCAGCTATTTATGGTGAGAGAGTTCTGTTTAAAGTTTCTAAAGTTCATCTAGAAAATTAAGTTATTTTCAGCAACTCTCAATTAATCCTGAGGGTCACCCTCGGTATGCAAGCCAAGACTTGCTGGATGCCATGGCATTCTCTGGGTTAAACATACAACGGGGTCAAGTTTCCACTCTGAATATGGGCCACTGCAATGACACTGACATGCTGACACCCAGTCTAGAAGCAACAAAAACAAAACCTCCCACGATTAAACAACACAACAAAAAAACCATCGGCCCATCGCTCTTTAGGCAAAATATCCATGATCATGATAGCCTGGCTTTTCTTACAGCTTTGTGAATTCACTTATTTCTATGCAATTGTCTTTATTCGGTGATGGTCATTTAAAAAAAAAAAAAAGATCTTTGTGTTTCAAATGATAAGGCAGAAAATGAAAATCTTATTTTAATGATCAGATCATGAGATTTCATAGCAGACGTTGGGTTGCAGCCTGATCAACCTAATGCCTACGGAGATTTGCTACATAGCAAACTAAAGATACAAAAACTAAAAGAAGTGCCTAAATAGCTCAGTTGGGAGAGTGTCAGACTAAAGATACAAAACTAGAGACTCTGAATATGAAACTGGAACCTTAGAAAAGCACAGCAGCCAATCCATTCATTCATTTGTGCATACAAGTATATACATGCATCCGTTGCATGAAGGTAAGTATCTGTTCATTACTTATGAGCTGCAAAAGCACTGTGTTAGATGCTGGGAGAAAATCCATGTAGACGGGACACACAGTCCTTACAGGCCAGAGCTTAAAGTACACAGTGTTCAATGTCAGAATAATGCAACATAGGTACAAGACTTAGCTTCAGGCGACATAGAAAGAAGTGGGCTGGATTTCCACGATATCAGAAGAGGAGAAAGAGCAGACACACAGATACCACAGACAGACACCAGAGACACGCGTGCACAGTGAGATACCTGAGGTCAACTAGACTCAAGATCAGTGAAAAGTTCTGGCCCTCAGGTCAGCAGAAGCCACAGAACTCACAGTTAAGGATTTAAGACAAAAGAGGACGATGTGAGGCTGCCAGAGAAAGAGCACACTGGTGGTGATGGTGCCATGAAGAACACAAAAGGCTGACTCACGTATGATCCGGGTGAGGGGAGCGAGGGCGCCAGGATAACAGAGCTCCCTGGGGGGTTTTCAGTCACTTCTGCAGGATCATGGGGGGAATGGTTCGTGTGCTTGGATTTGTGCCCCCCTCCACACATACAAGGTCAGAGACAAGAACTGACGTGGGTTCTCAAGGAGCAGCAAAAGCCGTCCAGGCCAGTGGAGGAAGCGGCGGGTGGGAGGCAGGGGCAGCCAGAGAAAGCCACAGCAGGAGTCTCTGCACACGTTCAGGGCAGAGATGGAGATAAGGTGAGAAAGGGGCAGAGATGGGAGAAGCAGGACACCTGCTCCCAGGTGCTGCATCTGGCCACCAGGTGGACTTACCACGAATTCAGATGGTGAGAAAGGGACAGGCAGGAGAAGCAGGACACCTGCTCCCAGGTACTACACCTGGCCAGCAGGTGGACTTACCACCAATTCAGATGGTGAGAAAGGGACAGGCGGGAGAAGCAGGACACCTGCTCCCAGGTGCTACACCTGGCCAGCAGGTGGACTTCTCACCTGATTATGTGAAATTCAGATGGTGGGGAAAGAGCAGTACCTGTGAAGTTATAAGACAGTATCAAATAATCTGAGGAAACGGTTTTGTAGAAAAAAGAGGGACACAATGAGTACTGGTCGCAGAGTTCTTCCAGCTAAGAGTGGGTAGGAAAGAGTCAAGACAGATTTTTTTTTAATGGGACCAACAGAAAGGAAGGGGAGAGGCTAAAAAAGACAAGGGAGGCAACACATCAAAAGGTTTCCAAGAGAAGGTGGGTGGGTCCCAGGGCAGATGCTGAGCAGGATCAAAGGGAATGAACATAGGTCCCCAGATCTGGTTAGGAAGACACCACAGGAAATCCAATTTCAGTTGAGTGGGAATTTCTGCTGGCTTCAAGGTTAAGCCTGCAAGTGTAGACCTCCTCCTGGAGAATTATGGCAGGAGAAAGCACAGAAATAGATCTATAGTTAAAACTTTAGTAGTAGTTAAAAGGTTACAAGTTTATATAAAAAATAGGAGGCATGCTGACATCTGAAGATAGCAGGAACAGAATCCATGGAGAGGGATGGCCCAGAAGTACTCTACAGAAGGGCTGAAGTTGCCCCCTGAAGGTGTGTATAAATCACCAGTCTCAAGTTTAGTTATCCAGACAAATATTTCATCTGGGTGCCTTCCAACCATGCCATCAATTATAGCCCCATGATGTCACGCAAAGTACACCCCAGATCAGAAGATGCTGGGCAGCCTTGAGTCACAGAAAATTCAACAATAAGGTGAATTAGTCATCACATGTTACCGAGCACCAACAGAAAGAGAAGTGCTATGGGCCAGACTGTGTGCCCCCAGACTGAAGCTCTAAATGATGGAACCAGACTATGGAAATGAAGTGGTTGGGGTGATTTTTAGTCATACAGACTGTTAAATAATGAAAATGGGCACAGTGGTAAGTGAAGATGCTGGTTTTTCAAGTATTTATCTCCTTTCAAAACGAAGTACTTTCAATTTAATCCAAAAATTCTTAAGAATTTATATTTCAAATGTATTTCAATCTGGGCTTCCATGGTGGCTCAGTGGTAAAGAACACAGCTGCCAACGCAGGAGGTGTGAGTTCAGTCCTTGGGTTGGCAAGATGTCCTAGAGAAGGAAATGACCACCAGGTTCCTCTGTCCATGGGATTTCCCAGGCAAGAATACTGGAGTGTGCTGCAGTATTTCTTTCTTCAGGTAGTTATGGTGAAAGCAGTAAGGCATCCTAGGTAAGAACTTGACTCTTTTTTTTTTTTTTTTGAGGTTTCTAATTTTTTTTTTAATTGAAGT
>NW_011495020.1:6445356-6445752 GCF_000754665.1 Bison bison bison
GTAATATAGTTGATTTACAATTATGTGTTAATTTCTACTATAAACAAAGTGATTTGGTTACACATATATTGGAAAAGGTCAGTTTTCATTCCAATCCCAAAGAAAGACAATGCCAAAGAATGCTCAAACTACCGCACAATTGCACTCATCTCACATGCTAGTAAAGTAATGCTCAAAATTCTCCAAGCCAGGCTTCAGCAATATGTGAACCGTGAACTTCCTGATGTTCAACCTGCTTTTAGAAAAGGCAGAGGAACCAGAGATCAAATTGCCAACATCCGCTGGGTCATGGAAAAAGCAAAAAAATTCCAGAAAAACATCTATTTCTGCTTTATTGACTATGCCAAAGCCTTTGACTGTGTGGATCACAATAAACTGTGGAAAATTCTTCAAGAG
>NW_011495020.1:6446106-6478214 GCF_000754665.1 Bison bison bison
GATCATGGCATCCGGTTCCATCACTTCATGGGAAATAGATGGGGAAACAGTGGAAACAGTGTCAGACTTTATTTTTCTGGGCTCCAAAATCACTGCAGATGGTGACTGCAGCCATGAAATTAAAAGACGCTTACTCCTTGGAAGGAAAGTTATGACCAACCTAGATAGCATATTCAAAAGCAGAGACATTACTTTGCCAACAAAGGTTCGTCTAGTCAAGGCTATGGTTTTTTCTGTGGTCATGTATGGATGTGAGAGTTGGACTGTGAAGAAAGCTGAGTGCCGACGAATTGATGCTTTTGAACTATGGAGTTGGAGAAGACTCTTGAGAGTCCCTTGGACTGCAAGGAGATTCAACCAGTCCATTCTGAAGGAGATCAGCCCTGGGATTTCTTTGGAATGAATGATGGTAAAGCTGAAACTCCAGTACTTTGGCCACCTCATGAGAAGAGTTGACTCATTGGAAAAGACTCTGATGCTGGGAGGGATTGGGGGCAGGAGGAGAAGGGGACAACAGAGATGAGATGGCTGGATGGCATCACTGACTCGATGGACTTGAGTTTGGGTGAACGCCGGGAGTTGGTGATGGACAGGGAGGCCTGGCGTGCTGCGATTCATGGGGTTGCAAAGAGTCGGACACGACTGAGCGACTGATCTGATCTGATATATATTCTTTTTCTTACACTTTTCCATTATGGTTTATCACAGAATACTGAATATAGTTCCTTGTGCTATACAGTAGGAGCTTGTTGTTTATCCATCCGACTTACTTCCCTCAGTACAGTCACATCTAGAGATAAGACTGTCCAGATTTGCATCTGCCAGGATGCAAGTGTGTGATCCTTAAGAAAGTTACCAAGCATCTCTACCTTGGTTTCCTCATCTGCAAAGTGGGGACAGTAACAGCACCTAATTCATAAGGCTGTTATGGAAAGCACTCAGAATTGTCCTCAGGCATGCAGAAAACACATAATACATACAAGACACGATTACTCTAAAACCAGTCTCATCTTCCCTCCAATCAGTCCTGACATTTCCTATGGAAGTAACTGGACACATCATTTCCCAGATTTCTGCCTGACTTCTCCCTCCTTGGCAATAAATCATACCAGTCATTCCCCAGAGCCTGTCACACATCCCTGTATGCCTCTCCACTCCTGCTGCCCTGATCCCAGAAGTCATTTACTATGTCCAGAATGAACAGCCGTTCCTGAAAGATACCCATGCCTCCAGCCTCCACTCACCCCACCCTCAAATCATCCTGCCTCATAACCCTGATATCCATCAGCCTAAAACACTTTTTCAACAGCCCCAACCCCAGCCTCAAAAACCCTAACAGAGGCAAGCAGCAGCTAACACTGACATCATGCACAGCTTACAAAGCACTCTCATGGTGTTAATTTCTAGCTGTTTCCTCTGGACCCAACCTGCCTCTCCAATCCTTTTAGCCTAAGGATCCCGCGAACGCTCTTCATTCCATGCTACGCCCACCTCTCTGCCCATGCACCCAGGACATAACTACTCCATCAATTTGCCTCCTTATCAGGAAGAAAGCCCAATCTTCATGGATATTGTTTGCTCTCTAACTATTCCAGGTCACAACCACCTGTTCCAAAATCCTCAGCTCCATCACCCATTTGGCTTCTGATGTACAATAGTGGTCTATATCTAGATCTTACCTCTGCCTACTCTGGGGTATTAGGGCCCTCAGAACAGGATCATAAATTGTACTCCCTCCCCACCGGAGCACAGTTACATAAAAATTCCCTTCAATCACTGACCATATAAAAGATTGGTGGAAGGACAGGTTCCAAAACACCTAGCCCCAGTAACAGATGTCAACAGTCTATTGACCTATTCTCCAAAGGAGGACAATGTCTATTCTGCTGCTCTACTAAGAAAAAGTAATGGCTTGATTCATCCATTAAAATTACTATAGATACCACCGAAAGAAAAGCTTCCAAATTTGAGATCACTAGCTTACACTTTCAGAGAAGGCAATGGCAACCCACTCCAGTACTCTTGCCTGGAAAATCCCATGGACAGAGGAGCCTGGTGGGCTGCCGTCTATGGGGTCGTACAGAGCCGGACACGACTGAAGCGACTTAGCAGCAGCAGCAGCTTGCACTTTACTTTTAGAGTTTAAAAAAATAAATTTTTAAAATAGTCACCACCAGAGGCATTCAGGGTTTTCTTTTCAAAATAAAGTATAAGTTCAACCCTCAAACTTGAGCATATACTAGAGCGTGGCTGTGGATATTATTCTCTTTTCTCCAAACTATCTTGAGTGCTGTTATAATGTTCTCTCTCTCACACACACACAAAGATTAGAGGTTCATGTTAAATATATATGTATGTACATGCATATATATATATACACACCCACACATATACACACACACACACACCTTTATATTTAAAAGTCAATATCAGTAAATTAGTCCAACTGAGCTTTGAAACTGCTCTGGAATCATACATTTTGAAATGTATCTGTATATAGCAAGTTCTCAACAAACATTTGCTGAATGAGGTTTTATCTATGTCAGGACCCTTTGCATTTGAAATGTACTTCCCTAATGATGTTTGACTAATAAAATCACTGACTTATTTTCTGTTTCCTGAATATGTTAATTAATAAGTCCCCCAAATATGACAGATGGCAAAACCCACCATTCTGAGGACCAACTAGTCTAGTGAATGTTGGCTGGGGGCTAGGAACTCCAGCATCTATTCAGAAAATATTCATTCCAGGTATCCTGCTAAGTGCTGGACCTAGGAGACAGTCCCTGCTCTCAAAAAGCATAAATAAGAGAGGAAAAGGGCACTTGAGCAGTCAACAATGCAAGATTTTAATAGCAGTTCAAAACAAATACCAACATACCCTCTATAACCTCTTTGGCCAGTATAAAATTCAACCACATCCAAAAGAACTGAAAGCAGGAATGCAGATACCTGCACACCAACATTCATAGCTGCAGTGTTTTACAATAGCCAAAAGGTGGAAATAACCCAATTGTCCATCAACAGATGAACGGGCAAACACAATGTGGTGTATACACAAAACAGGAGTATTATTCAGCCATAAAGAGGAATGAAATTCTGACATGCTGCAACATGAACTTTGAAAACATTATGCTAAGTGAAATGAGCCAGACACAAAAGGTTAAATATTGTATGATTCCTCATATATGAGGTACTAATAATAGGCAAATTCATAGAGACAGAAAATAGAAGAGAGGTTGCCAAGGGCTAAAGAGAAGAAGGATTGGAGAGTTATTCTTTTAATGGCTACAGAGTTTCTGTTTAGGATGATTTTCTTTAGGACATGGTGACGGTGGCACATCATTGTAAACACACTTTAACAGCACTGAATTAGACACTCTCATGCAAAGAGTTGACTCATTGGAAAAGACTCTGATGCTGGGAAGGATTGGGAGCAGGAGAAGGGGACAACAGAGGATGAAATGGCTGGATGGCATCACTGACTCGATGGACATGAGTTTGAGTAAGCTCCGGGAGTTGGTGATGGACAGGGAAGCCTAGAGTGCTCTAGTCGATGGGATCCCAAAGGGTCAGACATGACTGAGTGACTGAACTGAACTGAGACACTCCTAAATGGTACTTTTTATATTATGTATATTTTGCCACAATTTTTTAAAAACTTAAAATCAGTAATTCTTAGATTTAAAATCAATAAATCAATAATAATTAAAATTGATCTAATTTAAAATCAAGGCCCAGGTGAAGCCTCAAACTTTCTCAGGCTTCTTGGCTCTTTCTTATCTGACCACTCGGACCTTCAGTAGCAGCCTCTGTGAGCCCCCCAAATTTATCTTAAATCCACATCACTAAAAATTAATCACAGTTAATATTTTTATTCATTCCACACAGTTGTGCTTAAGGGCATGAACACCACCTTTTCTTCCTAGCTTTCTACTACCTTATAAAGTAGGCATTCATAGCAGAAGCTCTTTAACTCTCTGGGCTGAATAACCCAGAGTTTTAAATCACACTGACAACTGCCCAAGAGACTTGAATGTTCAAGGCTACCAGATTCTTCTTCCATCCATTTTTCCTTCCCTCCTCATACTATCTGAGTCCTTTGGTTTTATTTTCAAACCTGTTTATAGAATTGGGACTTGACAGTATATTATATATAAATTGTGTGTGTGCTAAGTCGTTCAGTAGTATCTGACTCTGTGTGACCCTATGGACTGTAACCCGCCAGGTCCCTCTGTCTAATACTAGAGTGGGTAGCCATGCCCTCCTCCAGGGAATTTTCCCAACCCAGGGATTGAACCCACGTCTCTTATAACTAAGCACATGTTATGAAAGTTGATGAAATATGAGTATGTGTTGGGGGGAAAGCTGTCGATTCTCTGATAACTAAGCAACACTCTACAAGGGTGGCTCAACTGAAAAAAAAAAAACCCACAAGTACTTCAAGTTAAATGTGGGTGAAACACAAGAAGAGTGAGAGAGGGCCTCCAATTTGCAAACATGGGGGGATTCTGCATTCCAAGCTAAAATTAAAAATTGCAGACTTTGTTTTGTGGGTGTGGAGGAGAGCAGCTCAGAACGGTCTGAGAATGCCCATCAGTCAACCCAAACTCAGGAAAGGTTCTGCTTCTCCATCAAAAAGAACAAAGCTATCAATCTTTCTTTTCTTAAGCAAAATAAGCCCATTCAAGGTAGACCTGTTATTTTCTGTAATCTTTAGATTAAAAGACTCATCGAGAGTCCACACTGGGCTTCTACAGAAGGCTCTTAATGACCTGTGTAAGTAGGGGTGACTTGCTTGAGCACAGGAGGCTCCCCAAGCATCTACAGTAGTGGTTGGACCATGTCAACTGTTTATTCAAACAAGTCTCACTTGTCCTCCTTCACAAATAACTAAAATATCCTTCACAAATATCTAAAGCTGCAAAAACCAGATTGACAGCTTAAGTTCAAAGTAAGGAAGTCATTACAAAACCTTCTCCTCTTTGGACACAAGTGTAAGGACCCAGGTAAAATAATGGCATTGAAGAAGATCCACGTAGAGAGGCTATTTTCTAGTTTGGGGGAAGTAAAGCTGTGACAAAGGCAAAGTGCAAAGCTCTACTGCAGTTCAGCTACTCTTTGGTTCACATACTATTCAACCACAATTCGTAATAAAAGAGCTAATGATTTGTATATCCTACTGTTTCTGACATACTTTTATATTCCCACAGGAGTAAACTGGATAAAAATCAAGATGGAAGGATTGTAGTAATTGCCCATGAGGCTTTAAAAACAAGTGGATCATACTGGAAATAGAATAGAGCTGGGGGAGGGAGGTATGAGCTCAGTGAAAACCATACAAGTCATAAAAAAATGCTCTTCCCAGTGGCAGGGGGAGGGGGAATCCACTCTGGATCCCCATGCAAACTGAAGGAAGCCCTGCCATGGAGGACCCCAGCATGGTCCCCATCCCACAATGGTGAAGCCATGCCACCAGAACCATTAAGAAGTCACTGTTATCAACATGGATCTATTGCATGATTATTACCATGGTAGTGACCTAGATGGAACACAGTTTTGTAAAGGAGACAAATCCAATGCAAATGAAGCAAAAATACTGAAAGATGACAAACAGGTCCCAAGACTCAAAGGAGGCAGCTGTCATTCTGCCTAAAAGGAACATGAAAAGCTCCACGGGGAGGCACTGTGAAAGCTGAGCCAGGAAGACTTTGCGCCTTTGTATGTGTCTGTTTGTATGTGTGTTTGAGGAAAAGTTCATCCTATGAGGACCCCACCCCACCCACTAAACAGTGAGCTCTCAGAATCCAAAGCAAGGTTTGCACCCATCTCTCGCCTCAAAGCCTCACGGGGTACCAGGAATACAGAAAGTGCTCAGTAAGTGCACAGTGAAGGAATGACTACATGCAGGAAGTGCAGAGCTGCAGGACTGGGGAAGATAATTTAGGACGTCACCTTACAGAGCAATGCTTTTCTCATCTAGAAGACTGCCTAACAGTCTTCTTGAAGGTCAATTTCACTCAGTGACAAGTAACTGCCAATGTTTGTTTTATATTACAATACATACCGTAAAACAGAAAAAAAATCAAATGCATCTTTTCAGGGGTGGGGGAAACATGAGCTTTCAAAGAAACTGAACTACATCCCAACTACACACTTCCAAACACATCACCCAAATCCTGAGGATCTCCAACCTTGAAGAGCACCTCCACAGGTCAATCTGAGAACAGTCCTAAATGGATCATGTGAATTCCAATTTACAATTGTTCTGTTTCTGATGGATTTGGGGGGATAGGAGAAAAGTTCAGTTATCTTTAATTTTGTAACATAGAGATTTAAAGGACTCAACCGAGTAGAACTCACTGCCTAAATCTACTTGGTTTTGGACTTGAGATGAATAAAAAGTAACTGACACAACTTTCTTACCATCCTTTTAAGTCTCTCACTGTAATATTCCCATGTTTGGGGACTGAAAAAACATTTCCTTGGTACAGTGGAAATTTGTACTTAGCTTTTGAAAATAAAAGAAATTTTCTCTCTGCATGCTAGGTCTTGGTACTACTTTAGGTCCAGGATATTTAGGGATTACACAAAATCTGTTCCCATGTTTGAGACAGTTTACAGTTTCAAGTAATAGCAATAGACCATTGTAAAATGATCAGCTGTTTGAAAGTCAGTTTAAAAATCACAAAATAACAAAGGTTTCCTGCAGCACAGCTTTTTTTTTTTTTTTAAGTAACTCAAGTGTCTTTCAATGTTGGTCTAAAGATTATGAATTAATTGAAAGAAAGAAACCAAAGGACAGAGAAAGAAAAGCTGGAGTGTTAGTCATTAATCGCACAGAGAAAGGGCTCAGAAACAAAGCCAGCGCCTGAAACGTGTGTTCACAGATGCAACGGTAATTGAGCGTCTACTATTTCGCCTGGGTGGGGCCAAGGACCAGGAATACAGAGCAGGGGATGGCAGCCCAGTGGGGAAGCTGGACTCACACAGATAATGACAGTACAATGAAGCAAACATAGGCAAAAAGGGCGATGGGGGGGACGGTAAGAAGAGGGGTCAGAAAGGATTCCTAGAGCTCGGATTAAAGAATGTGTGTGACCTGGCCAGGCTGCATGCAGACAGAGAAGAAGGTCTACCAGGTCAGGGACCACAAGAGCTAATGTCACAGAACCAGTAAGGTGCATGCTTAGAAGTCACGTGTTACTCAGAATCCCTGCAGCATCAGGGTGTGTAAGGCCAGAGACCCAGTAGGATCTCTGTCATGTTAAGGAAGTGAGCCTGCCCTGATGGGGAGCTACTGGTGCATGTTTTGGGGGGACCCCTCTGGGAGCAGGGGAGGACAGTACTGACAGAACAGGACTAGAGACAAGAACAGCCAGGAGACTGGATCCAGACAGGAGCTAATGAGAGCATAAGCCAGGTGTGGGGATGGACAGGAGAGATGGGCTTACTGGGTGAACATGGGGCCTTGCGATGGGCTGGATCTGAGCAGTGAGGAAGTAAGAGGAAGGAGAGAAGACACCCCAGTTTGGGGCTTACACCTATGAGAAGAGAGGGTGCCAAAAGACTAGAGGGGGATAAAACTGATTTAGAGATATGTGGACCAGCAGGTGGTCGCTAAAAGGTCCCGCAAACCGAGAGGGGGTGGTGGGGGAGATCAGGGCCACAGACATACTCGTCAGCACCCAGTGGGTGGTCAGAGGGTGGTATGAGGGGTGTCCATGAAATCATCCACGAAGGTAGTGGAGACTACAAAGAACAGAGGAGCCAAGAAAAAAGTGACAAAGCCCAAGGTGGCTGACTTGATTGGTAAGAAAGAAGCAGGAAACTCCAAGCTAGATGGTGAGGAGAGACTCCTAGAAGGATGCTAGATTCTCATGGCAGCAGGTGAGGGGAGCAGAAATGGTCAGAGAACCAGTCTCAAAGTCTTCAGCACAGAATTTATCACCGACAGTAGGGAGGAGGGATGAGTCATAGAACTTACACCACTCATTCGCACCCCTGACTGCACACCAGCACCCCAACCTCCCAGCCCTACATCACGCCAATTCCAGCAGAATCTCTGATGGTACTGCAGTCATAGGATATGGGAGAAGAGGAGCCCTGACTGCATGGCAAGGGAAGGAGGGGCAGGCGGGGAGGGATGAGTCGGGGAGATGAGGGGGGAGGACTCCTGAAGTCAGTGAGTAGAGGAGGCCCATGTGAAAAGGTGGGAGGATGAATATCCGCAGGAGCAGGCAGCCAGGGTGAACAGCAAAGGAAGAGGGAACGGGAAGAAGAGACAAAGAGGAGAGATAGCAGAGAAGGTCCGTAGGCAGACCTGATGGAAGCACCAAGGGAGCCACTGCCTGACCTCAAGGGCTGATGAATGTGGCCACGAGGTGCATGAGGCAGAGTAAAAACACTATTACTTTTAAGCCCCTCTTTCTTTGGACCTGTTCTTTTCAGAAAAATATCGATGCACAAAGGAGCCATGAGACCACCGTGGGTCCCACATTCTGATGGACATCTGAGAAAGAGTGATTCATTCATGCTAGGAAGGGATGTCCTGCTGCGAAAGGGGGTGCCCTTCTCCAGGAGGCAGGACTGAGCGACACTATCCCCACCACTCCCTTCACTGGCTCACCCTTCTGCAGGCTTTCAGCCTGGGTGGATTCACCTGTGGTTTGGGCTCTTCCTGCCTCTGCTCCCAAGAGTGGTTTCCTCCTGGGGCCAGAGTCAGCCCCTCTATTTTCTGCCTTAACCACATGGACTAACCCAGAACTAATAAATCACCTGTGCTGCTCACACCTTTCCTGCAGTACTGGCATTTTCTGCTTTTCTGGCTGTTATTATGATCCTGGGCCAAATCATGCAGGCCTGGTGCTCTGCTATAAAGCATGTCCCCACTCAGATCCACCAACAGTCCCCAACTGGGAGCCTCCCTGTGCTTGAACCCCCAACTCCTTCGTTCCATCAGTTCTCCACTCACAATTGTGCCATCTGGTGGCAAGAGAAGACATCCTTGGGCTGTTTTTGATGTTTGAAAAGCACAGCCAAGATCAAGGAGATGTTAGATGTTCTGCACACCTGTAAGGAAATATACTAAGAGGACTCAGCATCAAGGATTCGAGCTTCCAATAAATGCCTTTTAAAGATACAACACCTGTCAAAGCTTTTCTCCGGTTGGAGGCGACAAGCAAAGTTATTAATTGGCTGGTGTCTGCTAAGATATTTAATATCTGCACGTTTTAGATGAAATGTGTAATTGCATATTTTTCCTCTGAAGCAGTTAGTGAAGGATGTGAAGAAAAAATGTAATGTGGGGACATAGAGAAACTCTAGATTCTAAATCTTGAGCAAGTCCACAGGCCTGTTTCCTCTTCTGAAAAACTAAAAAGAGGGCATCGAAAGCCATCCAAAGCTCTAGGATCTGTACCTAATCAAATACTTAGGCCTTAAAAGAGTCATGATAAAAAAAAAGTAAAAAAAAAATTCAGTAGCTAGACATAAAAAGTACTCAACTATTTGTGACAATAATGAACAGCAGTGATTCTCTTATTATATAAGTAATATAATTAATTGCCTGCTTTGTTTGAACACAGAATTAGAATAAGGGCCTAAACATGGAATTCAGTCCCTAGCTCTTACATCTTACAAAGTGAACAGTAAGCATGTGTCATTCATTGGACAACGAAAGGAGGGTCCTTCTCATCTTATTATCCTGCAAAATCTCTTCTAGATATACACACATCCTCCACAGCAAAGGCTTTCACAAGGCTACTTAATATATTTCCTACTCACTTATCCTAAGAAAAATACAACCTGATGTTTGAGGAAGCAGAACTTCCCCTTTTGATCTTAGACAAAGATCTGCAAGGCCATTATGAAGTGTGTCTTTGGGGAGTCAGATAAGGTCTGGACTTGACAAGCATGATGTATCAGGATCCACCCGTGCAGCAGAAAAGAGGAACTTCCTCATTTCCAGTGGATTTGCCCCAATAGCCTAGTGCAGCTCCTGTTGTAAATATGTAGATTTCCGTGTTTTGAGTTCTGGAAAGCACTTCCAGAAAGAAACACCAGATAAGAAACAGAAGGACTCAAATCAATAAGCATCAGAATAAGACCCTTACCATCTGTGAAGTCTGGGGTTGGGGGTGGAGGTGGGGGAGCTCTTGATTTTTTTCAATGTTAACTTCCTTGACTTAAAGAACAAATACTAAATATCTTATCAGACACAATCAATAACTTTGCTCATCACCTCCAACCTGAGAAAACCTTTGACAGATGTCACTTCTTTTAATGGCAAAGTAAAAAGGAACAGGGCAAGAAGGGCATGGAAGGTCGGCCATGCTAGTCAAAGGCTGGCTTCACCCCAGACCTACCAAGGGCCAAGGAAAACTGACATGCACGCATCTCACTTCTCAACAGAGCCCCCTGGCTGCACGCTTCACAGAGGGCAGAATAGCCAGACCCTTGAAGGGACCTGTAGATGGACCTGTCAGACAGAAACTGACTTCGTGTCAGCACTGTCCTGGACACGTGTGGTTGAGAGTGAGTGTGGGCGTAGAGTTCTAATCTAATCACCACGCCTGTCTGCCAGCCAGGAAGCTGACAATTCCTCAAAATGCCAATTCCCAGGCTCAAATGGGGAAATGAGCCGGAGTTAAAAGCAAATGAATGCTTATACAAAATAAAAATGTGACACTTAGAAGTTCTAGTTTTAATTCTACAATGACATCAAACTGTTACCGATAAACAAAGGACTGTAATATATAATGTAAATATATGTCAATAGGGGTATTTAGAACATTTTCTGCTGGCAAAATATATGGAACATAAAATCTATCACTTTAACCATTTTTAATTAAACAATGGAATGGCAGTAAATATATTTACAATGTCATGTGACCACCACCACTACCCATTTCCAGAGCTTCTCCATCATTCCAAAGTCAAAGTCTGCACCCATTCAGGAATAACTCTCCATTATACCATCACTTCCACACCGCAGGCCCTGGTGACCACCGTTTTACTTGCTGTCTCAAAAATCTGACTGCCCTAGGGATCACACATAAGTGGCAGCCCCATACAATACTTGTCCTTCTGTGTCTCACTTAACTCAGCATAAAGTCTCCAAGGCTCACCTACGTTGTTAGTGTGTGTCAGAATTTCTTTTTTAAGGCTGAATAGTATTTCACTGTGCGTATTACATTACATTTTAGTTTCTCCATTTATCCTGACGTTTGGGTTGTTTTCCTGAGGCGCTTTTTAAACTCTGTCTTCAAATGTGATCTATATTTTTGAAAGAGCGCTCTCTGCTTTTCTAGCTTGGAAAAATGCTTGGAATATGTGGCTTAAATAGATGTTTAAGCTAACTGTCACCATAATGGGTAAATCAATGTATTTAATTAGTGATTATACTCTGAATTCTGTTTTTAATAGACCTGTCAGACAAGGGAAATTGCACCTTCCCCTCTATCCCAAACACTAGGAGGACAGAACTTTTTCCTTTTGTTTCCACTTTCAAAATGTCGTTTTATAGCTGGTTTAAAACAGAGGAAATAAAAACAAAAATATTGATTTAAAAAAAAAGGAATTTTATCTGAAGCACTTGCCAGAGAAAAGGTAACCAGCATTGGTTGTGTCCAGTTCTTTGCGACCCCATGGACTATAGAGTCCACGGAGTTCTCAAGGCCAGAATACTGGAGTGGACAGCTGTTCCCTTCTCCAGGGGATCTTCCCAACCCAGGGATCAAACCCAGGTCTCCCGCACTTCTGGCAGATTCTTTACTAGCTGAGCCACAAGGGAAGCCCCAACTCTCTTGAAAACAGAAGTCAAAAGGAAGGGGTCAAATAGTTTATCTGCAGCCCTGAACAAGGTAGAACGAAACCCCATTCTCCCCCTTTTTCACAAAGTAGAAACATATGAGGAACCCCTTTTTATTTGCCTGTACTAGATGCCATGGCAGAGAAGGCAATGGCACTCCACTCCAGTACTTTTGCCTAGAAAATCCCATGGACGGAGAAGCCTGGTAGGCTGCAGTCCATGGGGTCGCTAGAGTCGGACACGACTGAGCAACTTCACTTTCACTTTTCACTTTCATGCACTGGAGAAGGAAATGGCAACCCACTCCAGTGTTCTTGCCTGGAGGATCCCAGGGACGGGGAAGCCTGGTGGGCTGCTGTCTATGGGGTCGAACAGAGTCGGACACGACTGAAGTGACTTAGCAGCAGCAGCAGCAGGTGCCATGGCACCCCACTCCAGTACTCTTGCCTGGAAAATCCCATGGACGGAGGAGCCTGGAAGGCTGCAGTCCATAGGGTCGTTGAGGGTTGGACACGACTGAGCGACTTCACTTTCACTTTTTACTTTCATGCATTGGAGAAGGAAATGGCAACCCACTCCAGTGTCCTTGCCTGGAGAATCCCAGGGACGGGGGAGCCTGGTGGGCTGCCGTCTATGGGGTCGAAAAGTCGGACACGACTGAAGTTACTTAGCAGCAGCAGGTGCCATAGAAGAGGGTCTACTGGTTAGATGCTGGAGAGAGCCCATTTTCAGAAAGGCAGTTGCATGGGTTTTAGGATCTAAATTAAAGGACTGGGACTAAGGCTGAGGGCAAGAGTGAGCTGAGGCTCCCTGCTTGGGCCTAGGCCCCAGCCTGGGAGCGGGGGGGTGTGGGCGGGGGGGAGGTGGAGGGGTAGAACCACATGGATTGGGGCCAGAAAAGGAACTCAACCTGGGTGGCCTCCATATTCTCATAAGTCCAAGGCTGAGGCTCAGATGGGTTTTCAGGGAGGCATATTAGCAACTTAACTCTCAAAAGAGTCAAAAAAACTAATATGTATATACATGGACAAAGCAAATGAGGCAAAATGTTAATCCGTGAATCTAGTTTAAGAGTATCCTGAAGTTCTTTGCATTCATCTTGCAACTTCTGTAACTTTATTCAACAGTATTTTAAAGTCTAGAAGCCAACTCAGAGACTGGGGATGACTCTGCTTTTCTAAGCTTGGATGAGCAGGGGAGGCCACAGGAATAAAATGGAAAAGGTATGGGTTTTAGAGATTCCAAGTTGAGTGATGTGAAACTTGGGAAGTTACCTAACCTCTCCAAGTTTCAGAGTTCCAACATCTATAAATCAGTGGTGAGCTACATCAGGATTTAGACATTATCTCTAAATCCTATACTTACCTTATGGTCAATAAATGGTTGCAAATGAGAAACAGTGTTTATGATGTTTGTTCCAAAACTTACTGTGTTTATTCCATTTCACTTTACCTATCAGGAGTTTACACTGGGTATGAGAGTATGCTGAGCCCCAAATGTAAAATAAACACAACAATCCATTAATTGACAAATACAGAGAGCAGATTATCAGCTTCCTATATTAAAAGTAAGAGTCTCAACAAGCCACTCTAGATCTTGAAACCACCATCTTTAAAGAGGATTTAAGTTACTTCCCCGGCTGTCCAGTGGTTGAGACTCTCTGCTTCCACTGCAGGGCGCAACAGTTCAATCCCTGGTCGGGGAACTAAGATCCCCTGTGCAGTTCAGTTCAGTCGCTCAGTCGTGTCCAACTATTTGTGACCCCATGAATCAAGCATGCCAGGCCTCCCTGTCCATCACCAACTCCCTGAGTTCACCCAGACTCACATCCATCGAGTCAGTGATGCCATCCAGCCATCTCATCCTCTGTCATCCCCTTCTCCTCCTGCCCCCAATCCCTCCCAGCATCAGGGTCTTTTCCAATGAGTCAACTCTTCTCATGAGGTGGCCAAAGTACTGGAGTTTCAGCTTTACCATCATTCCTTCCAAAGAAATCCCAGGGCTGATCTCCTGCAGAATGGACTGGTTGGGATCTCTTTGCAGTCGAAGGGACTCTCAAGAGTCTTCTCCAACACCACAGTTCAAAAGCATCAATTCTTCGGCGCTCAGCCTTCTTCACAGTCCAACTCTCACATCCATACATGACCACAGGAAAAACCATAGCCTTGACTAGATGGACCTTTGTTGACAAAGTAATGTCTCTGCTTTTGAATATGCTGTCTAGGTTGGTCATAACTTTCCTTCCAAGGAGTAAGCGTCTTTTAATTTCATGGCTGCAGTCACCATCTGCAGTGATTTTGGAGCCCCCAAAAATAAAGTCTGACACTGTTTCCCCTGTGAAGCATCCCCCAAAAACAAATGAGTCCTCACTCTTAATATGTGTATTTTAAATAAATTATACCCATTGATGCTATTGCCAACCCTTCCACTAATTGTTAGCAAGGCTTACTTAGTTTCTGATTTGAGGCAAAATGCTCCCACTTTGAAGCTATCACCTCTGGGAGGTAACTCGCATATTGTCACCTTCTACAATAGGAATGAAAAATCCTAGCTTATCTAGGCCAAGACTAATTGACCAGAATGAGGCAAAGGAGTGCGTGTCAATTCTATCAAACAGATCTGAAAGTGGCCGGGGAGAAAGATGGTGCCCCAATATCAACTTCTATGAGCAGAGTGAGCAGGTCTTCCTGGAAGCCCTGAGGGGACAGAGGACAACAGTCATTTATTTCCCTGAAACCCCCCCAGGTGCCACCTTTACCACTTGGGCTACTGGCCTGTGTATTATGAATATCTCTATGATCAGAGGATTTCCCCCCTTTCCCACATCCCTGAATGCATAATACTCAAGAACCTCTCTTGGGCGTCCCATAAGCCAGATTCCAAACTAGAAATCATGAGATTCTGCTCCCCTGTGCAAAGGACTCCCCCTTCCAGCAGTAGGATTAGATGATGGTGGCAACTGCTCTTATAAATAAAACGCACTAGGTGACACACCATCAAAATTGCATACATTAACCACCCCACATGTCCTAGGAATAAAAGGGGACTACTTCTCCCTACCTTTCATTCATTCATCCAAAAACTTTTCTTGAATGTTTGCTATAGGCTGGCCCCTCGGGCAGCAGTGAAAAAGGCAGGGTCTCTCTCTCTCCCTCACGGAATTTATATTTGGCTGCACTGGTCAACCAGTATTGTCCAATCACACAATTACAGTGTGCAGAATGGGGAGACATGCATCGTACAAGGTGCCCTGACCTGACCTACCCTGGGGGATCAGAAAAGAAACATGCCAGCTGGGGTCTGAAGGGCACCAGGAAGCAGGGAGAAACTGGTGCCCCTGGCAGGGGCAGAGGGGCAGGGAGCTCCAAGGAGCAAGGACAGCTTCAAGCAGTGAAGCAAGCACTGAGAACAGAAGATGAGGCAGGTACTGTGTGCAAAGTGGAGATCAAGTGGAGCCACTGGAAGTCTCGGATGGGATCTACATGGACAGACTTTATTCCAAAAACACTGAGAAGTCTCTCAAAGGTTTGAGTCAGAGAGGAACACAATCACACTTATTCCTTTAAAATACAATCCAGAGGGGCCTTTCCATCACCGTTCCCCCACTCCCACTTCCATGAACGACTTTTTTGCAGCCTCTACCAGGGGCATTGTCCCCGAGAACTGCAATTGTCTGCTTTCCTATCTGGAGCAACTGAAACACCTATCCATCTTTTCAGTGCAACAGAAAGAGAACAGAGAATTGCACACTGTTCTAACATTCAAGAGGCTACATCAGCTTTAATTTTTTTAACTATCTCAGCCCAACACTGTAACAAAGCTCAGTCATTTTTATACTCAGGACTGGTGGTTTTAAAACTTTAGCATATACCAGATACAGCTGGAGAGCTTGGTAAAAGGGACCACTGGGCCCCATCCCTAGAGTTTCCAAATTTGGTGGGTCTGGGGTGGGAAGGGAGTCTCTACACCCCTGAAAAGCCCCAGGTGATGCTGCTGCTACTACACGTCTAGGACCACACTTGGAGAACCAACCATCCCCTCCCCGACAAAGCAGTCAGTTACTAGGAGAAACCTATGGCATTAGTGCAACAACAACAAAAAAAATTCTTTTTAACCAGCATTAATCTGGATCTGTATCTTGGAATTCAAAGCAAACCTGCAAAAACAGATTTTCTTGAGTGAGCAAATCTGCCTGGCTTTTACACCTAGAAATCGGCCTCGTGCTGGGTCCCCCTGACAAGCTTTGGCAGCCACTCGGGCACAGATTTCTCGAATACCCAAGCTTTAGAAGTGGGAAATATTGCAGAATTCACCAGTCACAGCTACAGGACTCCGGAAGAGTGACACAGGGTGGCAAATACAACTTCTGCAGCACACCAGACCTCAATCTGGTGCATGACATGCAAGAGCCCACCTCCACAGCCCAGGCTAACCAGTGACAATCTCAGGGCTCCCACCTGCAGTGGGTCAAAGACAGACAACAGCCCAAGCCTCTCCTTAGACTGTGTGTGCTCCTGCACAAAGTCCTGTGAAATGCCAGGCACTGTGAGTAGTCAGATACCACTCACCAATTTTCTAAATTGCTAATCAGATAATTGCTGCAATCATTAATTCTGCAGCCATTCTACATTTGAATACACAAAATAAAAAATAATTAGACCAAAACAATCACATTGGTCTAAAAGCACACTAATGGACAAAATTAGTTTATTCAAATTTGTTGCAACATTTATCAAAAACACTTGGCTGGTCAATCTGCTTAATGAGTATTGACTTTTCCCTTAATTTTTCTTGGGTGACATTCACTTAGAGCAATACATTAAGCCTGCTACCCTTTGCAAAGGATTCTTAAAGACCAGCTCCATTTTGAAACTTCTTCTTCTCAATCTCTTCATAGAAAACCAGAAGGAAATGTCTGAAAACGATCTTGTTCTATTTTCCAGAATTTTTTTAAAAAAAGTTTCTACTATGCCCATTGAGTAAGTTTTACTTCTTTAGAATAATGGTTGTCCCTTAATACAGGAGGAAAAGGGGGCCAATTCTAAATTGTCACCTTTTAGCATGTAATTTAAATCAATGGCCAATTGGAGGAAACTCAAGTTGGAGGAAGGAAATTTCGTATTTTTGGAAATCTAAATTAATATTATGTCAAATCCTGGCAGCATTTTTTTCAAATGACTATAATTAGAGATATGCAAATTCTGCACTGGGGGGAAAAAAGCTGAAAGAGAAAAATGCAACTAATTAAGTAATGATTTTATCTTTATTAGATGGTATTAAAAGTGCAAATGTGGTTTAATCCTTTTAAAACTATAAAATAGAATTGTCTCCTTTAGAACTCAAGGAATATCAACCCAAACAAATAATGGCAAAAGTGGGGTGGCTTTTTACACCTTTTCCTCAGAAACAACAGCCCAGAGATGACTTACTGGTCCTCAGATAATTTCAACCATTACATTTGTAACACAAAGTTTAGAATATGGCTTAGGTAGCCCATAAAGTGGCCAGTTTTCAGATAGTTAGAAGCACTAACTTTTCTATCACACATTCTTATATTTTGAAAGAAAATTACTTTTAAATAAGGCAGCTATTATTAGTGATTTAATGTTTTAAGACTTTGCTATTTTGCTAGCAGACCCAAAGGTTACCAATTTTATGTTAAAAAGCCCATAGATATTCTGGCAAGACGGTGGTGGGAGTGTAATTCATCGAATCTCCCCAATTCATCCTAACCATAAAAACAGACAAATAGAGCAGAACCAAAAACCCATGGATAGCATCTACAGCAAACCCAGGTGATACGGTATCCCCGTGAACCGTGTGTGTGAAGGAAGTGGGCACAGACTACCAGGAGCTTGAAGAACGGCCACTAGGTACTCACTGGAAAGCTCCAAGTCCCCATTCTGGAACACCCACAGAAGCTGGCAGAGTACTCTGCAGGTTCCAACTTCCCTAGTGTAGAGGGATTGTGTCCCATGTACTTCTACCGTGCTGGAATGCTCTGGAGGTGGGGGAGGTCTAATCCTTATGAACTAACAAAGTCAAAGCTCCACACTGAGGAGAAACTAAGGATGAATCCAAGGTGAGTAAATTGGGGCAAAGGAAAGATTCAGTCAGGTAAGAGCTGGGGACACAGACCAAAAAGTTAAGATCTTAGAAGTAGAAAAGTCAAGTCCATTTTTTTTTTGTTTTTTATTATTATTAATTTTTTTTTACTTTACAATATTGTATTGGTTTGCCATACATCAAACCAGAATTGAAAGAGACACGTGTACGCTAATGTTCATTGCAGCATTGTTTATAAAAAGTCCATTTTTTTTAAACCACTTCGTGAAAACAATGTAAGTGGGTTCTTTACAACTGTGAAGCTAGAAGAGCTATAATGGTTCTACGAAGAGTACCAGAAAACTAAAACTAATAGTGAACAACAGAAAGAATCACAATTGAATCCAAATGTTTTATTTTAAAAAAGCGTAAGGAACAGAATCACATCTTTAGTATAGACAATACAATCAAGCCAGAAAGACACATATGAAAACTATTATACTTCAAAAATGAGCTAAAAGAAATAAAAAAGTTTTAAATAGACTAAATCCGAATTTTAAAGTCATAAACGAGCTGACTGATTGAATATATATATATATATAAAAAACGGAATCACTTTGTTGTATACCAGAAATTGACACAACATTGTAAATCAACCATACTTCAATTAAATAAAAAAGAAAGAAAATGAGCTGACTGGAGAAAAGATTTGAAAAATGGAGATAAAAAACTAAGAAAAATGAAAGAAAAAAATCATTTCAGAAATAAAGGGTAAATAAAAAGAACACAAGAGCAAATAAAATGAATAATGCCTCAAAAGAAGTAAAGGAGGAAAATGTTTTAATTCTATCAAATTATGAAGATATTAAAAGGATTTGAGAGAAAAAGGTCAAAATAAAAGATGGGCAAAGATCTAACATGCACACGATGGGAGCTCTAAACGCCAAGAAGAAAAATAGAACCAAGAGCAAAAGCTGCACTGTAAGTAAATTTAAATTTATAGTTGAGCCCAGGTTCCCTGCATTGTCAGTGGATTCTATACCATCTGAGCTACCAGGGAAGTAGCACATTATTGTCCTTGGGGGGAAAAAGAAATCAACCCAGAGCATCTAACAGTACAGAACTACTAGACTTCAAAGAATAAAGGTAAAAAACAGTCCTTTGGGTATCTAGACAAACATACAAGCTAAATATGAAGGAAAGAAAATCAGATTGCCAGCAGACTTTGACAACACTTTATGGCAAAAGACAATATAGTAAAATATTAAAGATCCTTGAGCAAAGGAAAGATGAGCCAAGGATTTATATCAAACAACCTGACTTTTAAGTATAAAAAGCAAAGGCTACAGACAAGCTCCTGTGAACATAATTCAGGAACTACTTCCCATGAGTGCTTTCTGAGGTACTTTAGAGAATGAGCTACAGAAAACCAAAATGTCAGGAAAGACAAGACATAAGCCGTGGTGGCAAGCATTAAATATACATTTACTTGCAGAACTAAGATTAAATGATGATTTAAAAAGGAAATAGCAGAATATGTGACTGCTATATATTGTGATAAAGTAATTTTGGTGTCGTTTCAGAAAAGTTAGGGGACGGAGGAGTATCTGCAAAGCAGAATATGCTTGCTGACTGCCTCATAGATAGTAACTGGGAGTACAAGAGTATCTCTTCAAATCCCAAGCTAGGAGAGAAGAGGGAAAGGACAGACTAGTAACTAATTTAAATGTTGCTCACAGAAGGCAACCAGTAGGAAATTGGGCCCAGAAAGAGTGAACCAAGAGTATTATATAAAGGTATCAGTGTAAAGGCAACCATTAGAACAAAAGCCAAAAACTTTGCAAGTACTCAACAGTATATCCAAAACAGGGAAAGAAAATAAAATTATAGAGGAACACACCATCTATTGACGTTATCTTGTTAAAAAAGAAATCAAACCCGAGTATAATCATACCTCTATGTGACAAGTCTTACAGGAAGTTCAGGGAACAGAACATGTCACACAGCACCACAAGAATGCAGGCAGCAGCCTCTGGACTGTGGAAAACTGCACAGGACAAACCCTCAGTTTCTTCAACACACACTGGGGAATACAGCCGACAAACTAGAAATGACTTAAAGGCCGTATCAACCAACTGACAATGTGGCTCTTGTGCAGAGTCTAGCAAAAATTCTTATGTTCACATATGTTTTCATATTTATTTTCAATAAGGGAAATGTAAATCCTGGATACTCAATGACATTGTGGAACTTTACTGATTTTTGAAGGCTGGGACACTGGCATCGTTATGTTCAGAGAAGGGAATCCTTCTATTTTAGAACTACATACTGGAAACATTCACAAATGAATTTCTACAATGCTTGAGATATGCTTCAAAATAATGGGAGGAAAAGATGGGATGGATTCCCTGGCAGTCCAGTGGTTAGGACACAGGCTTTCAGTGCCATGGACCAGGGTTCGACTCCTAGTCAGGGAACTAAAGATCCCACAAGACACACAGTGCAGCCAAAAAAGAAAAACAAAATGGGAGGACGAAGTAAAGAAGAAAGACTGGTGCTGATCCAACTGCTGAAGCTGGATGATGGGTATATGAGGGTTCGTTACACTTGTCTCCATGTGTGAGATGGCCCCATAATTATTATATATATGCCTGTGTACATGCTATGTCAATTCAGTCATGTCTGACTCTTTGTGACCCTACGGACGGTAGCTAACCAGGCTCCTCTGTCCAAAGAATTCCGCAGGCAAAAGTTCTACAGTGGGTTGCCATGCCCTCCAGGGGATCTTCCCCAGCCAGGGATAGAACCCACATCGCTTAACATTTCCTATATTGGCAGGGGGGTTCTTTACCACTAGCACCACCTGTGAAGCCCCACTATACACACACACACACACACACACACACATATACACACACACACACTCACATTTCTGTGTATTTTAAAGGTATATATTTATATAGTCTTTAAAGTTATTGTGAGATCCAATTCCTTCATCTTGAAATAAAATGGCTGCTAATAAGTTTTCAAATAACCCAGGAAATAGCTGAGAAGTCACAGGCCCCTCTCTTGTTTTCTTCAACCCTTCCCTAATCAACCGAGAGCAAACTTAATAAGTCTATTACATTTAGGCCCTGATGTTCTCACCCAAAACAACAGGTACTAATGAAAGACAATGACACTGGATTTTTATTTTATTTCTACTCTCAGCTTAGAAACACTAGTCTTCCGTCTAGACTGCTGCTGCTGCTAAGTCGCGTCAGTCGTGTCTGACTCTGTGCGACCCCATAGACGGCAGCCCACCAGGCTCTCCCGTCCCTGGGATTCTCCAGGCAAGAACACTGGAGTGGGTTGCCATTTCCTTCTCTGATGCATGAAAGCGAAAAGTGAAAGTGAAGTCACTCAGTTGTATCCGACTCTTAGCGACCTCATGGACTGCAGCCCACCAGGCTCCTCTGTTCATGGGATTCTCCAGGCGAGAGTCCTGGAGTGGGGTGCCATCGCCTTCTCCGTCCGTCTAGACTAAGTGCTTAAAAGCAACTGATTTCATAATTACTTAAGCACCTGCACTTGTATACCTAAGGCTGTTAGTTTCATCAGAATTGTTAACTGACACTGTCCCAAGTACCGGAGTACCCGCCTTAATGCCGTCATTAAGTAACCACAGCTGTAGTCAGTGGGGATGCCCTCTCTTCCACACACAGCTCCTGAGGGTACCACTCGCTGTCCCCAGTCTTGAGGACTACCGCCACCAAAGGCAGCTCGAGTCCTACTCCGCGCCCAAGAGCGGAGAGAGGAGGAGCTTTCCTGTCCTGTGTACCCAGAATATCCATTCTCACTGGGGGGAGTCCTTGATTTGAAACTGGAGGGCTTATCACTTCATGGACCTCTGAAAGTTCATCCTAAGGCTAAAATGCAAAGAAGTCATCCTGTCCTCTCATCCACGCTACTGCAGTTAACAGCAGAGTGGAAGCAGCATGCCCAGCATGACAAGACAGTGGCTGAACTGTGTTTTAGCTTCACCACGACCTGCGTGCTTTGTCAGACTCGAAGCGCTAAATATAGGTATCATTAAAAACTGAAGATGGTCAATTTCGACAAGAAAAAGATGAAAGAATGTGAAAAGGAGGTACAGAGCCTCCGTCCTTGGAGACAGACTGGTGAGCATTCAGCCTGCATCCCTGAAGCATCTCTCTCAGCTGTGAAAAACCATTCTGGTCCATTCGGAGGAAAAAATGGTTCCAAACCTACAGACGGATGACGGACTTTTGGCACATTCAAGTCTCCGCAAACTCCTGAGAAGTGAAGACATTCCCTGGCGTTGTGGACACTTCTGTCACCCACTCTGCTACCCCGTTCATCAGTACAGTCTCATACCTGCTAGAGAGGCTGAAGCTACAAAGACTAGAGCCATGACAAGCTGGGCGACTCGTAGGTGCTCAGCCCTTTGAGGGCACCACAGAGGCAGACAGGGCTCAGGAGACAAACATCTCACAAAGCTCTTCCTGAGTTGAGGCAACCCGTTTCCCTCCCCACTCCCATCTCTCTCCATTTTGCCTCCTCTGGCCCCTCCTTCCCTGTGACCAACCCTCTGAGAAATCTTGCCTTTCTTTACTTCCTTCTTTAATTGACCCTAATGCAAAACTGAAATAAATCTAAATAAAGCTGCTTTCTCGCAGAGAGCCCCTAGACTTTTTCTTTCTTCTGGGCTCTTTGTAAACCTGGGCTCATGAAAGGAAAATAATTCGTTACAACATAAGCCCCAAAAGGACAAGGATCTTTGCTTGTTCATGGCTATGTCCTTCCACCACATCAATAATTATTTGTGAACAAATCTACAAATTCCTGGTACATGTAGGGTCCATTGAAAAGATACTGAAGGGACGAAGAGAATGAAGCTGTAAACCTTAAGCACTATAGCTTTATGCCCAGAGGTGCTGTTCCAAGATTCCCACATGGAGAGAGAAGCCACCTGCACCTGCCTGGATTGTGTTCACCTGCCTGGAGTGTGCTCACCTGCGTGGAGTGTGCTCACCTGCCAATGGCAGGCTGCTCACTACCGTAGCACTTTCAGCATCCTGGCCAGCCTCTCCTTAGAAGGCACTCATTCTGAAACTAAAGGGATCATTTAAAATAATATCCCTTGAAAATGCTGGAATGGAAATTAGGCTACACATTCATATCTCCTTAAAAAATTCATAAACCCTTCTACATATGCTAGTTTATTTTAAAAGACTGGAAAGAAGAGTTCTTTTTCATGAAAGTGAGCTAGAAACTTGCCTACAATTTCCCTGTAGTAAATACACTAACTATATTAAAATAACAAGAAAAACACTTAAACACCCCAATTAACTGTTTTCAAGTGGCGATTCTAATGACGTATTTTTAGAGAAAGGATCCTAGTTTAATTTAACTAATGACGAAAAGCCTAAAGCCTGTGTGGTTTTACCAGGCTGTTTCTTGAGATGAAAATCTTCCATCAGTCATTAAAAAAGACATCTACATTGTGAAGAACATGATGGAAACACATTTTTAACATTTTACAAACTATAAAACACACTTTAAAAGGAGCCATAGTCTTTCCAAGTAGAATAATTCTCAATTTTTTTAATCATTTAGTCTTGTTTTCTTTAAAACATATCCTAGCCAAGTAGAAAAACAGCCAAAGGCCACACAAAACCACTAATATTTTCCCCAAAAGTCAAATCTACATTAGATCCGTATCTATAAATACTTCCCTTCCAATAAAAAAGAGACACCAAACAATTAGCAAACCTGGTAACGCCTCCTTTGTTTAAACCCTGCAAAGCAATTCCTCTGCTAAATCTGCATAGGCCACTATATCTAACTTACTGGCAGCCCTGATTGTTTTCAAGAATTTTAAAACGTCCTTTGAAATTATCTGAGTCACCTGGGGTAAAACCAAATGTTTTTTTAAGAGATACAAAGGAAAAAGTAAGGACTTCTCCTCTTTTCATTTACCCTATTATTTTTTAATCTATTAGGTCAAGTACAAGGCATTCCCTGGAAAATACCATCATTCACATCTTTATCTCAAACAATAGATTTCCACCTCTCACAAACAGCTACCTCTTCCCCGAGGATCACTGCTTTGGAAAGGGCAGTAACCAGCACCTCTCATTACCTTTTAATTACCTTCTAATGCAGGGCTAGGGAATCCAGAGCAGATCAGAATTCTTTTCAAGGCTTGAGGGTTTTACTTGCTGCTGGGTTTTTTTGTTTGTTTGTTAAATAAATGAATTTATGCATAAATATGCATAATGTTACACACTTGAGTTACCATTATAATAAATATTTAAAATTTGTTAATAAGCTAAGACTCAAAGATTATCTCTTGCTACTATCAGATGTCGAGCATACAAAATCTGTGACCTTGGCTGGGGGCGGGGGTGGGTAGGTAGGAAGGTAGGGGAGGTAATCAGCCCTGGACTTAAAAGCAACTCCAAGCACATATCCGTGGACCTACTCTGGATGGGCACCATGCATACCGTGTGTGTATATGTGTGTACGTACACACGCGCACGCACGTGCCCTGCGCATAGTGTATATGTGTGTGTTCATTGCTCAGTCGTCTCTGACTCTTTGGGACTCCAGGCTCCTTTGTCCAGGGGATTCTCCAGGCAAGAATACTGGAGCGAGTTGCCATTTCCTCCTCCAGGGGATCTTCCCAACCCAGGGATTGAACCCAAGTCTCTTCAGTCTCCTGCACTGGCAGGCAGGTTCTTTACTACTAGCACCGCCTAGGAAGCCCACAATATATGTAATACCATGCAAAAGTGAGATCCACACTCTTCCTAAAATTACTTCTCTGAGTAAGCACCTACTTGACCAGATGACACTTACAAAAACCTCATCACATATGGCATTATAGGAAATACTGCAATTACTGAAGAAAAATCCAGGTGCCCTAAAACTTATCCTATCTCATATTCTGTTAGTCTCCACAGAGACTGTTTTCTATTGGAGTCTTTCAGCTAACTGTCACTCTCTGCTTCTATTGTTCACACCCTGACCAATCGTCCCACTCTTCAAGGTTTAACTTGGCTTCCAAATCTTCCTTGCAATCAGCCATTCTACCTGAAAAGTGAAACTTATTCCTTCAGCCCAATACAATACAATATGTGTCTTACTTAGCTTCTGGACCCGAACTGTTATTTAAGTCTTATTATAAATTTTACTACATTAGCATCTACCTAGCACTTCTGTTTCCATAGATTCCCGGCTCCTTCAAGGCAGGGAATCACATCTCAGAAATCTTCATGCATGACGACATGACAGGTGTAATGATGTAATCAACCAGAGACTGCTGAATTGCAGTTCCATTTCTACCACCTTCCCCTGCTGGATGGTCGGCTGATTTAGCAACTGCCACTGAACCATGAACACCAAATGGCCAAAGGCAAGGGGGCAGATGTGAAGGGAAGTGAGAATGCTGGGCCAGCCCCAGAGCAAACAGTCCATCCCTGAGTAATCAAGGGGAAAGGGCTCCTTCATCCTTACAGACCTCAGCCTGCGTGCAGCATGGCTGACTGTGTCTCAGGATCACCAGTCAGTGGGGCAATCACAGAGCACAGCCATTCTTAGGTCAGGGCTAATTACGGCTGATTATAGATTACTCTAGACCTCGAACTTCCTTGTTTTTATTCTGGCCCTCAGCTTAAGCTATGGCACTGTACAATTCATTCTGTGGTTATTTTCACCATCCCTACCTCCAATACATCAATCAATAACCCAATTTTAGGTGCAAGTTCTTTATTGGCTACCTTGAATATAACCAAAAATTGTGAAGATCCTGTTAGTCTACTCAGAATTGATGAGAAACACTCCACAGCCACGGCAGCGGAGAAAAGGGGCTAGTTATTTTATTTACCAAAGATTTCAGGTAGGCCTCTAAAAAGTCATCATGCCAACTGAGGGGCGCAGGACCTAACTATTTAAAGACGAAAATTACTTACTTGGCTTTTGTCATACCTGCAGCCAAGATCCTATAACTAGTTCTGGTAACACAATAAAGTCTTTCCAACCTTTCCAACCAAAGGATTTTCCACACACACACACACAAAAACAAAAAAAACCTGACTTCCCTTCTGGGGCAATTTAAACTAGTCTTATTTAGTCCCATTCTTCACTCATATTCTGCAAATATTTGAAGACTGTCATTCACTAAACCTCCCTTCACCTTATCTTCTTCAGGCTTAATAAATCCAATTTCTTTAAGTTGCTTTCAAAGGGCCTATTTCCCAAAGCTTTAATCAACTCTATATCCTCTTCTATACCTAAAACATCCATTTTATTCTCTGAGAAAACCAATAAACATACTTTTTAAATGGTCTAATGCAGAGAATAAATGCAGAATTATCTTCCTGTCATCAATTTCTTTTCAGGAAAATGTGCTTTTCATTACATGACTGGTACAGAACACACAATTCTTTCTAATCCCCAAATCCTACTGTAACATTACAGAGCCACGTTCTGTTGACCTTTGGAGCTTAAGTTTTGTTTTTCACTTGGACCTGACCATAAGAAGAATTTCATTTATATCTATCATAGTTTGTGTGAAATTGGGTTTCAAGAAAATGCAGTCTGTAAGTAACCAAAGAACAAACATAGCATCCCATGCCCTCTTTCAAAAGGGCTCATCCTTTTAGCTTTATTTCTGTTAATTCCATAGCACCCCCAGTTCTGTTACCACACCCACAGTAACTCCTGTTCCCCCTCCTCACTATCTCACCAGTGACTGGCAAATCCAAGATGCCTGTAAATTGGCCAAGTGAATGAACCAAGTCTGCCACCTTTATCTTCCTCTTATTTCTAAAGTGTTTCTCTTTCTCTCCAGAGCATGCACCCCAAAACCCAAGCGCTCAGTTCTTCATCCAAAGACCATCTAATCATCTAACGAGTGTGACTGATGGACCCCTGCCCAGCTTCCCACGAACATATAACTGCTCAGTCAAAGGCTTGACTCCACTCTAACAGAGGCTCCGAAACTCTCCCTTAGATATTTGTACACCCATGTTCATAACAGCATTCTTCACAATAGCCAAAAGGGGGAAGCCAAGTGTTCATTGATGGACGAACAGATAAACAAACTGTGGTAGACACGTCCATGTACATGCACTGCCCTCCTTAAAAAGGAAGGAAATTCCGACATGCATACCACATGGTGGTGCAGTCACCAAGTCGTGTCTGACTCTGCAACCCCATGGACTGTAGCCCACCAGGCCCCTCTGTCCATGGAATTCTCCAGGCAAGAATACTGGAGTGGGTTGCCATTTCCTTCTGCAGGGGATCTTCCCAACCCAGGAATCGAACTAGACAAATTCTTTACTGACTGAGCTATGAGGGAAGCCCTGAACCTTGAAGACAGTATGCTAAATGAAATAAGCCAGTCACAAAGACAAGTACTGAATGATTTCTCTTATGTGAGGTCCACAGAGCGTCACAATCATACAGACAGAAAGTAGAATGATGGTTGCCAGGGGCTGACGGACTGTTTCATGGGTTGAGAGTGCTAGGTTTTTGTAAGATGGAAGTGTTCTATCTTAAATAACAATGTGAAGATAATACCACTGAGCTGTACACCAAAAAATGTTTACGATGGTAAACTTTACGTGTATTTTACTAAAACTTACACACACACACACACACACACACACACACTCCTTAGTTTCAGCTGCCCACAGCAAGGGGGTGCCCAAGTTTTCGGAGCTGGCTGGGGAGTGTGCATCAGGACAATATGGTGGAGCAAACAGCCCTGGACTAGTGAGCAAAGCTGGAGGGCCACTACTGGGTCAAGTCTACCATAGCCTTGACTACAAAAGCATTTTGCAGAATCTGGACCAAACCCAAAACTAAAATGACCCTCCCCTACCAATGATCCTTGAGGCTAACCAAAGTCCACCTTTCCAGCCTCTTCCCTCCAATTCCTTCCTAGTCCTAACACGAATTAAATCTTCAAATAAAATCTTAATCTCTTGCTCCCTCTTTCAGGAGTTTTTTCCCCAATACAAGCCTCAACTACAGACACTCTGCCCTCCTTTAAAGTGTAGAACTTAATGTCAAATATTATCTCCCATATGGGCACTTTTACTGATCCCTGATCTCTATCACATGCCCACCAAGATGTAAACTCCTCTCCTTTGAAATATTGCCTGGGTACTCTGCACTTATGACACCGAATTCTACTTTGAATTGATGGTTCTGCTCTCACTTTATTCCTCCACAGCCCAGGAGTCCACACGTACAGTACCTGCAAGGACCAAAGCATAGGGATTGATCATCCTTTGCTAAACTGAATCTGAAACGTTGACTGAGCAAAGCTCTATACAAGTGCTGGAGAACAGGCGAGAGTTTAAACTAGTATTGACTGAGCACTGCTGTGCGTCCAGTAGTGGGGGCAACGGACAAGCCCAGCTTGGTCCTTCAGCAGCTAGAGAAGAACCTCTTACAGTCACGGAGCAGCCTCTCCCTCTCAAGGCTTTCAATGCCACTTTGCAAGGCATAGGGTTCAGGGACCCTCTGTGAGCTACATTTACTTATTCACATTGAGAAAATGGCCATCTACAGAACTTTCCCCTCCTAAACTTTTATCCAGAAAGCTGAACCCCCTTTTATAGAAAGCAGCTATGAATAAGGTTAAACAGAACCAGGGAGAGAACTATGCACAACGCTAACTGAATCTTTAAAAAAAAAACAAAAAAAAAAACAGACATTAAATGGATAAGCTTCAGGACTTCCCTGGTGGTCCAGTGGTGAAGACTCCATGCTTTCACTGCAGCGGGTACAGGTTCCATCTATGGTCAGGGAACTAAGATCCCACATACCTCTCCATGAGGTCAAAAAATATATATAAAAGTAAAAAAATAACAATAAATGGATAAACTTCATCTTGATCTGGGCTTCCCTGGTGGCTCAGATGGTAAAGAATTTGCCTGCAATGCAGGAGACTCGGGTTCGATCCCTGGGTCTGGAAGATTCCTTGGAGAAAGGAATGGCAACTCACTCCAGTATTCCTGCCCCATTCCAGTATTTCTGGAGAATTCCATGGACAGAGGAGCCTGGTGGGCTACAGACCACGGGGTCGCAAAGAGTTGGACCCGACTTGATTAATAACTTGTCTTGATTAATACTAAGACAAACCCCTCTATATAACCTGGTTTTAAACCACTTCTTAGCTCTTAGGAAAGCTAAGAGACAAAGCTGAAAAAGAAACATTAAAATCAGCCTGATGGTGGAGTTCCCATGCTTTCCCTGTAAGGGACGCTATGCAAATGTGTTTTGTGCATAATCTAATTTTCTCCTTTTAGTAGCCCTATGCCATCATTCCCATTTTCCAGGTGAGGAAATGACGCTTGAGCGAGGTGAAGGGTCTCATCCCAGGCCACAGAGCTGGCAAGAGGTAGAACTGAATAAAAACCCAGCTTGTCAATTTCAGAGCCCAAGCTCTTAACTCCACATACGCTGAATAGCAATTTCCCATAAACTTTAAAGTTTGAAAAAGCCTTAAAAACATAGCTGTCAGAAAGGTATGCAGCCAAAGATACCTAGCAAAATCATTTCATAACTAAAAGGTAAGCACTAAGGCTAAAGCATAAGATGAATGGAAAAAATTAGGAGGGATAAATATTTTCACTGGAGAAATCTGGGTTTTTTTTCCTCCTGAGGAAAAAATAGTCCAAGATCTGTTCAATCTCTAAGACTAGTGATTCCCAACTGTTATGTCAAAAGCTATATAAAATTCAAGACAAAAATTAAAGTTCATTTCATTTTAAAAGTTGTCAAAATCTGTTGGTATCTACATGCAAGGATTATAAAGAGAAATAGTCAAATTCTACACACTTATGAAGTTTCTTCATTTGTTAGGTGGCTATCCAATCCCAAATCCTGCACCAAGTATTTTCACAAGAATTTGTTTCTAATCTTTAAAGTAATCATATTAGAGAAGGCATTAATCCCATTTTAGGGATATCAATAATTTCTAATTTATGGATAATACTTATGTATTAAACTTGATATGTATTGAGTTTGTACCATGAGTGTGCCAGGCAGCACCATGCTATAAACTTTATATGTAGCCACATTCGTACTGACACAGAAAGGTTAAATAATTTTCCCAACGTCACACAGCTAAAACTAGGATGAAAGAAGGAAACTCAGCAAGAGGAAGCAATTCGTTCAAAGGTCACAAAGCTGTCAGTCATGGAGTCAGCAGACTAAGACAAGGCTGTCTTCATTCCTTAGGCCTGTGCTCCTTCCACCAGGTACCTGCAATATCCCACCTGTGCTCACCAGAGCCCAACGCTAAATACCCAAAAGCCTGACTGGCAGTAGAGAGGGACTGTCTAGAGCAACAGGAAGAGCTGAGGTCCCATGTAAAAAGCAATTTTCAATTCTTCAAGAGAATTGAGAAATCTAGATTTTGATACAAATTCTCCATATTTTAAATACTTCCCCAGTGTTTTCTAAAAAAAGCATTATGTGAGCCAAATAAAACACATCCAAGTAAGGGCTATCAGTTTACAATTAAGTGTCTGAAGTCAAAAGATGGGCTGTCTCAGGTCCAAAATGTCAGAAACCAGAGTTGCTAAGCCAGGCTTATTCACAAGTCCTCTCTACTTTCAACAATGATTTACACTGAATTCCCTCTATTATTCAAACTTTTACCTCTTCACTCTGGATTTGCAGCCATGAAAATATCTATTCAAGTTACAGAGACCACGTGTGAAATTTTGCATGCCTAAGGTTTCTTCAAATGTCTTTCAGTGCCTGCTTTTAAAAAGACACCGAACACAAACACAGCAACATTTAGCACTTCCCCAGCCTGTCGGCTGTTAAACTAAATTCATTCTGGAAAACACCGCTGCAGCCTTGACCACTGCCTTGAGGGGTTCCTGCACTGCAGTCCAGCTTCAAGAATTCCGCTCAGGACACTACGGCTCATTTCCTGGTATCCTTTAATCAGCTGGGGAGACTTGAGGAAATGAGTCAAAATCCTAAGGGCAACTTTTAGCAGCCGTCAACAACAGCAGCAAAATCCATCACCACAACAACATCTGTACCTAAACGTGCTCCAAGGGAAGCCCACAGAATAACTTGGCACACCATTTGTTCGGGGGAGAGAAAGGTTCTGAGTGGTGAACTGCATTATAGCTCATGGTGCTCATCTAGGGTAAACGGCCAATGGTGTTATCCATCACTGGGGGATTTCTCTCACAAGTTCACCACAAGTATACAATGCAAAGACCACTTTTTATTTTTTTTATAGTGGGGATGGAAAAAAACTTCAACTAACTTGCATCATCATTTTAGAGACAGCGCATCTTCATTTTGGAGGGATTCTAACTGGAACAGGACAGTTCACACCTAAAGCCCTCATGCTGTGCTAAGTCCCTTCAGCCATGTCCAACTCTTCTCGACCCCATGGACTGTAGCCCACCAGGCTACTCTGTTCATGAGACTCTCCAGGCAAGAATACTGGAGTGGGTGCCCTCATACCCAGCGTCAAAAGGGGAGCTATCGACACAGGTATCATACATAGCCCTGGGGAGCTATCACTGAGTGACTCCCTCTTCGATGAAACTTCCCTCAAATTAAGAACTCTAATTCAGACACCCTGTGACAGGCAATTCAAGGTCTTTTTTCACCAACATTGGGAAGGTAATAATCTTGACGAGCCTATATTCCTAGAACCTCCAACAATGCCTAGCATATGATATATAATAGTTTCAAATAAATCTCACTTTATAACTGACTGAGAAATCATGTGAATGGATATACACCTGGGCAGATGGGGCCAATCTCAGGCTTCACCACTGATTATTGTGGGAACTGGCTTATTCTCAGCCAGTTTCTCCAGATTTGGTAGGAATGGTAACAGGACTACCTCCAAGACTTATCGAGAGGACTGGAAATTTCAGGCAATGGAACCCAACACAGGATCTGGCACTAATGCGAAATTTAAGGCACACTAGAAAAACATGTTGCAATAACACAGCATGAGTGATTTATAAAGTCTTGAGGAAAAAAAATGTGTGGATGGGTGGCAGAGACCAGAAAGGGCATAAATGAAGTATCTGGGTTTCCTGTATAAAAGCGTCATGTTATTTCCAGCAGGATAATAATCCAGAATGTTCTGTGTCCAGCTGCTGAGGATGACTCTAGCCTCACACCTGCAGGAACGAGGGCAGGGTATGATTCACTATTCCTTACAGGTTCATCCTGCTGGGTACAG
>NW_011495020.1:6478314-6480662 GCF_000754665.1 Bison bison bison
GGGGGGGGGGGGGGGGTCGGAAATGGAGGATCCTGCAGAGTGGGCATCTCCTAGCCCTCAAAGAGAAACTACAGGCAAGCATGTGAGAGAACACACACCTTGCTGCTTTAACCAGAGGCAGACGAGTGGGGGTACTACCAAGGAGTCTCTGTGACCAGAAGAGGCAGTGGAATTTCAAGAAGGCAGGAAGGATTCAGGGTAAGAGTTCAGAAGTAGACAGTCTATGCTCAGGACACTGAAAGAGGAGACTTCGGGACCCAAAGGATCCTTCATGGTGCAGACCCCTCACTACCCCGTGGAGGACGCTGTGCTCCCCTGAATTTAAGGGACTGGCACAATGGCACGCAGCCAATAAAAGCTGAGAAAAGAACCAGAAAGGCAGCACGAGCCTTTGTCACTATCCCACACTGCCCCCCGCGAGCCAGACCTTAAAATCCCCTCTGCCAAAAAAATTCTCTAGGATGGAGCAGGCTAATTCTGAGGAAGAAGGAAGCTATTCATTTAATTTTCCAAAAAATGGGAAACAGTCTGTGTGGTGGTTCTCGTGCCCCCATCAGGTCCAGTGCACATGTCTTAAATGAAATTAATTAAAATGTCAAGGCACCAAGATGTAAGGGACCAAACATCTCATTTGAAGCTTAGGCGGTCAAATCAGCCACCGGAACCCGGCCACTCGTCATGATCCTTCCTACCTCTCTTCCCCCACAGGAAAGCCCTCACAATGCCTTAAGATTTTATGGGAAAACTGACCAGCAGTCAGAAAACTGACGAGGCAGTTCCACAATAGTTCATAGCGATGCTTCCTCTGGAGCCCTTGAATTCCAGTTCAGACTCACTTTCTATCCTTACATCATCAAGTTAGCCTTAAGGGTTTAGAAAAAAAAAAAAACACGACGTGGGAAATAGCAGAGTTTCAGGGGGTTAGCTGGGCGACTTGCACTCGCTTGCGCACCAGAGACACCCAGAAAAAGAGAGAGGGGGCAGGAATGTGATTGAGGGTTTCCAGGAGTCTACAAATCCTCCTACTCCACCTGAAGACCCAAGTTCCCGCGCAGATATAACCGATTTTCACAACAGCTTTAAGATTTAAGTAAGATTTGCTGAAAGTTCCACTCCATCTCCCACCCCCCACCTCGGGCAGCCGTTAAGTAAATCACGCGAGAGGCTGTGTTGCGATTCTCAATATTCCCAAAGAAAACAGGGACCTGCGATTAGAGGTCGCACACACCGAAGGTGCTGGAAGAGCCCAGTCAACCTGGCCGGGCACTCTGGCCGGGCGTGGGCGGCGGCTGGGGTCGGGGACCGCAATGTCTATGCGCGCCATCCCTGTCTCCCGCGGGAGCAGGCAGCAAACGCAGCCACCAGCCGCTCCGAGGCGCGTTGCAGGAAAGAAACGGCACGCGGCAGAAAGGGGCGAGCCTCGGGCACGGGATGTACAAAAGCAAAGTCTGCAACCTAGCGGCTGCTTTCCACACCCCTGCCCAAGTTGTCTCCGGAGCCGCACCTCCAGGTTCGCGGGCACAGAGCCGCACGCTCCCCCCTGCTAAAAGCATAACTGGGGAACCCGAGGACGCCGCAGCCTTCGACTCCGGTCCAGAGTGGCGCCTGGAGCAGAGGAGGCAGCGGGTGCGTCCCCAGCTCTGGGGCACAAAGAGCGCCGCGGTTTGGAAAGCAGCCGCTGCAGAGCAAAGAAAAGGCTCTCCTACAACTTCGCCCTCGACGCGGCTGAGAACCTGCGGGCCGGTTCTCACACACAACTTTTAACAAAAGGATGCAACCGCCGCGCCTCAGCCGGCGGAGATAACGCGCTGCGTGAGAACTCCCTAGCCGCCCGCCTCTGACCCCGCTCAGCTCGCCCTCCTCACAAACGCAGCCCTAAACTCACACACAACCCGCTGCCCTCAGCCTAAGCCCCTCGCCGCCCGCCTTCCTGAAAGACTCGCAGCTCAGCGCCCCCACCACCGGCTGAGGAGGGCTCCCGGCGCAGGTGAGCAGGGCAGGGCGCAGTAGAGTCCCGGGGCCGCCCCGAATCTTCCCGAGGCTGAAACGCATTGGCAGCCGGCTCTCCCCAGCCACCCCAACGTATTCGGACCCTAACGGGCACAGGCTGCGCCGGGGGGGGAGGGGGGAGGCGCGGTCCGAGTACCCGCAGCGTCCTCCCACCTGTCTGGACGAGGAGCAGGAGCAGCAGAACGAAGAGGAAATCCCAGGCGCCGCGAGCGCCTCTCATCGCGGTGGCTGCGCTGGGACCGGAGCTCTGTTCCACGTTCCGGCTCTCGCCCGAGTGCCGGGAGCGCGGCAAAGCCGAGCCCCCAGAGCCGCGAGCGCCAAGCCGCGGCCGCTCCTCC
>NW_011495020.1:6480778-6485839 GCF_000754665.1 Bison bison bison
GTGGTTGGGCACGTCGGCCCTCGCCCCGCGCTCACGACCCCAGAGCCCATACATCTCTCCACCTCTCCTCCCCGGTGATGTTCCCGGACGAGAGTGGTGTTGCCCGCCGCGCGCTTTGTGAAGCTGGGCACCACGCGCACATCAGGGGATCGGCCCGCCACCTGGCAGATGCTCCCCAGACAATAAAGGTCCGCCACCGCCCCTCAAGCAAGCTCCCGAGGGAGGAGGCTGGACGCCGCTGGTGGTGGAGGGGTGCGGGGAACAGGAATTTGGGGGGAGCGGAATTGGGCCCCGACATTCTTCTGTATTCCTGTTGTTCGAGGAGGACCAAACGTGGCTCCAGGAGCTGCGGTAGAAGGCTGAGCCCAGGCGTAGGTAATTTTTAATGCTCAGTTTCTGCACCTGCTCCTCAATCTGTAAGGGCACAGTTGGTTTCTATTGGTCGGCTTGGCCTCTGCCGAGACCTTTCTGGAGACTGGGGCTTTGGGGGTAGGGAGGGGCCTTGTGAAGTTTACTCTGCGAGCTCGAGTTTTCAAACCCTTTTGCGCCAAAGTTCTTGTACTTTTAAGCCCTCTGAGCGTCTATTTTTTTTTCCCCTTGTACTCTTTCTGTGCCTCTCTATCAGAAGGTAGTTACAAGGGTGGGGATTCTTGTGTTCCTCTTAGCTGCCCTAGCCTGTACCAAGAGCAGAACAATAGTAAAATGATCCTCTTAAGCCAAGTTTTTCACGGCCTAGGAAGTGCTTTACCCAAGGAAACAACAGTATCTGTGTAGGGTTTTATAGTTCCTCCTTATGCTGAATGTTATTTCATGCTCACAATAACAGCTTTGTGAGGTAGGTAGATTTATTATTTCAGTTCTAAAAGTGGCCCAAAATCACACAGTTAAAAGAGGGGAGACCCAGCCATTATAAGATTGACTCCAGGTATGATGAGTCTTCCCTCTGCATTCTAATAAATCAGTAAGACACCTCTCCATTCTCTTCAGAATGGAAAATAAATGGAAAGTGCCCATAAGAAAGAGCTGTGGAATAATTTAGATGCATTTAGACTCTTCTCTAAAGTAGCAGCCAAAATTTATCATTAACCAGTTCTCCTCCTCCCCTTATTTCATACTGAAAGCTCCCTTGTTCCATGTTGGTAGGGCCTAAACTGGTTTAAGAAATGTAACTTTCAAAGTTAGCTAATCACTTAAAAATTATCACTACTCGATCAATATGGTATATGATCACCTCTCTTTAAATATATTTATTTATTCAGTAAGCACTTAAGTGTCTATGGAGAGCAAGGAGGAACTAGGCACTGGGAGGACTATTGTTCTTAGACAGGTGTGGGCACCCTGCCACAATCCTTAGAGTCAAGTGTGGGAACCCACAGTCCAATGTCCTAGCAAAAGGTTCAAGTCACACAGCTATGGGATGACTGAAATTCAAAGGGTACTGTACTCAGGACCATCAGACCACATCTTTTTCTGAAAATGACAGAGATATAAGGTACCACTCAGAGCAATGATAAGTTTCTGGGATCTTGATTTATTTCTAAAATCATTTCATAGTGGGGAGAAAAATCACTATGTGTTAAAATATCAACATTATGCCTGAGAGAGAAAATTTACAATTTTCTTCTTCAATCAACTGATATTGGAGAGGATAACAAGTCTTCAGAAGATTGAAGAGAAAAGAGACCATATTGCAATTTAATTCTAGGCAGGAAACTTCTATCCAGAAAAAAAAAAAATAGAGAATTATACAATGCTGGACTATCATTCATGTTCTCTCTTCAAAAACACCTATGAGCATCTAGGTAAGCATATGCTACAAAACCAATAAGATGGCGTCTCTGCCTAGAGGATTCTCATTCCAGGAGGGAAAACAGATACCCCAATAAGAAACTAAAATATCTGTTAACAGGGTCCATGTTCAGCCTGTATATACCCAGGGTGGCCATATTGGTTGGGAGAATATTGAAATCTTTCTGTACTCCTGAGAAAAACAAAACACTACTTCCCTAAACACCTTCTCATCCCAACTCCCCTTAAGAACACCCCAAATCTCCTCAGATATAGCAATTAAAGGTTTAAGGCCAGGCATGGCAGAGAACCATCAGTCCTAGTGCCTTTAGGGTTATTAGCTATTTTTCAAAATATCCTCTGCTAGCTCTGTCCTAAAGGAGGCATGTAGAAGGTGCTATGAGTGAAATGCCATGGAATGCACTAGGTTTTAGATCGTGTCCAGTAGAAACATTTACAATAATGGAAATAGTTTACATCTCATGTGTGAGACCAGTTCTGCACTATTTTGTGATAGCCCTTGCACCCTTTCATGAGTTATACTTTATATATTTTTATTGTTTTCATGATTGTATTAGTGAGGGCTCTTGATTGCAAGTTGTAGAAACTCAACTCAAACTGACTTATGCAAACAAAAACATAAAACCTATTAGCTCAGATAACTGGAAAGTCCAGGGATGATGATGTTCCAGACTTTCCTAGGTCTAAGAGCTCAGTCATCAGGGCTTGAAGATGTGTATGTCTGTGTGTACACGCATGTGCATACACACATGTATTCTTTTTCATCTCCATCCTTTAGCAATGCTTCCCTGTATTGCTTTCCTGACTTCATATGCAGCTCTAGACTTACAGCTCATTGCAGATGCAAGCAGAGTTTTTCTGCCCTCAGGAACATCTCCTACAAAAGTGCTGACTTGGCTTAACTCACATGCTCATCTAGAACCAGTCACTGAAACCAGACAGATGGAACATAAGGATCAGCCAGGCCTGGGTCACATGCCCCGGCCTGTGTCACATGCCTATCCCTGGAGCCAGGGCTGGGGGCCCACTTCATCCACATCACAAGGCTTCAGAATGTGGAGGGCTGTGTTCTCAAAGGAAAACTGAGGAGGAATGTTGCTGCACAAAGAGAACCAGAAAGGTTCACTATAGCCTCACACAGCCCAAATCTGTAATTTGAAATTTTTTATATTTCTGATTGTAGAAGTAAAGATGCTTACTGTAGAAAATTTAGAAAATACCAAAAAATGATAATGAATGAAACAAAACAACAATCACCCAAGATATAATTACCGAAGAGTTCATTTTGTTATGTTTCTTTTGAATCTTCTCTGTTTATTCTAACTTCTTTTTTTCATTGTATGATTTAAGATTTTACAATATTTGGTAGGTTTCTATCTAGCTTTTTCACTAATCATAACACAAGCATTGTCCCAAATCATTATCAACTCTTTGGAAACATACCATATAATAGTAATATAATGTTCAGTCAACCCTATATATGTACCATAATTCTGGATGTTTCATCATTCCTTTATTTTTTCCAGTTTTTTTCCTATCATAAATTACTTGGTGATGATCTTGGTGAATAAAACGTCCCTGCCTCTAATCACTTATTTAGGATAGATTCCTAAAGATGGAATTACTACATTGAGGGGACAATCATTTTCAAATTTGCTCCCTGATAGTCCCTATTTTTCCAGGAATGATTTGAAAGTCGATCAAGTGGGAGAAATGAGTATATGGTCTTTATTGGTAGATTCTGTTTTCATGATAATACTCAGAGTTAGTGAGGACAAAAGAAGATGATGTGTGCTCTTAGTACAAGCTTTCATGCAGTATTTGTTGAACACCTACTATGTGCCAAGTGTGCTCTATTTGGTGCTAGGAATGTGGAGTTGGACAAGACACAGATGCTGTCCTCATGGGATTTGCAGAGAAGGAAGAGGGACACATCAGGGGGTCAAAGATGAAATTATTATACGTGCTCTAAAAGAAGTCTGCCCAGGGTGATTTTGAATGCAGAGGAGATCCTTGATCATATTGTACAGTGGCCTCATGAAGCTCCCGCAAAGAGTTGGCAGATTCTGAGGCATGCAGAAGAGAGGAGGGCCAAGAGGGAGAGGGAGAAAGCAGGCGTGCAAAGGGCTAGAGGCTGGAACCAGCATGAGGCAGATGAACCATGCTGTAGTTCATCACAGCACAGCTAGGGAAGGGTGTGTAGTGCAGCACAGCTAGGGAATCAGGGCCTTACAGGAATGGGAGACCACAGAGATAAACAAGAATCATTCCTGCCAAGAACCATGAACTTCATCCTCTGATGAAGAATGAAGCTAAGAAGAGTCACTACAGGACTACTCTGGGGCCAGATGTGATTAAGATTTACATTTTAGAAAGATAGTGGGAAGACTCAGTGAAGGGTAAATGAAAAGGAGCCAAAACTTGAGAAAATAGTCAGGAGCCTAATGTGGTGATCCACAAGAAGAGTGGTGAACTGGATTAAGTTAATGGAGGTGAGAAGGGTGAGAAAGGGTGAAAAAGAAATACCGAGCAGACCTTAGACCTTGATCCCCAACTGTGCTGTGAAAGGGGAGTGGAAAGAGGGACGGATTTCTGATGTCAGTTCCAATGTGCTTCCCTTCAGCAAGACACAGAAGCAGGCTTATAATGGAACGTGAAGGATGTGGAGTCGGGCCTGGTGGGTGTGAGGTGCCCATGGATACTGTGTAAGCTAGACGTGCAGTCCTGGAGCTCAGCACGGGTCCTGGCCATAGCGAAGTGGTGGGGGCCGAGGGTTTGGATAAGATCACCCCGATGGAGTAGATCACCCCGATGGAGTGTCCCTCGGGAAGAAAACAGGGGGCTGATGTCATACCTAGGGAAACGCTCACATTTAAGGGATAAGCAGAAAAAGTTCTGACAAAGGATCCTGATAAGCAAGGGTCAGAAAGGCAAAGAGAGAGAGCTATGGCTCAAGGAGATTTCAGGGGCATGGGTGTGTTCAGGTGTTGCCTATCTCTTAAGAAGGTCAAATAAGATAGAAATGCAGCAGTTGCCTTGTAATCATAATAGGAAATCGCGACACCTCAATTCAGTTCAGTTCAGTCACTCAGTCGTGTCTGACTCTTTGCGACCCCATGAATCGCAGCACGCCAGGCCTCCCTGTCCATCACCAACTCCCGGAGTTCACTCAGACTCACGTCCATCGAGTCAGTGATGCCATCCAGCCATCTCATCTCTGTCGTCCCCTTCTCCTCCTGCCCCCAATCCCTC
>NW_011495020.1:6485939-6486975 GCF_000754665.1 Bison bison bison
TCTTCACATGAGGTGGCCAAAGTACTGGAGTTTCAGCTTTAGCATCATTCCTTCCAAAGAACACCCAGGGCTGATCTCCTTCAGAATGGACTGGTTGGATCTCCTTGCAGTCCAAGGGACTCTCAAGAGTCTTCTCCAACACCACAGTTCAAAAGCATCAATTCTTCGGCACTCAGCTTTCTTCACAGTCCAATTCTCACAGCCATACATGACCACTGGAAAAACCATAGCCTTGACTAGACAGACCTTTGTTGGCAAAGTAATGTCTCTGCTTTTCAATATGCTATCTAGGTTGGTCATGACTTTCCTTCCAAGGAGTAAGTTTCTTTCAATTTCATGGCTGCAGTCACCATCTGCAGTGATTTTGGAGCCCCCCCCAAAAAAAATAAAGTCTGACACTGTTTCCACTGTTTCCCCATCTATTTCCCATGAAGTGATGGGACCAGATGCCATGATCTTCGTTTTCTGAATGTTGAGCTTTAAGCCAACTTTTTCACGCTCCTCTTTCACTTTCATCAAGAGGCTTTTTAGTTCCTCTTCACTTTCTGCCATAAGGGTGGTATCATCTGCATATCTGAAGTTATTGATAATTCTCCAGGCAATCTTGATTCCAGCTTGTGTTTCTTCCAGTCCAGGGTTTCTCATGATGTACTCTGCATATAAGTTAAATAAGCAGGGTGACAATATACAGCCTTGACGTACTCCTTTTCCTATTTGGAACCAGTCTGTTGTTCCATGTCCAGTTCTAACTGGTGCTTCCTGCCTGCATATAGGTTTCTCAAGAGGCAGGTCAGGTGGTCTGGTATTCCCATCTCTTGAAGAATTTGCCACAGTTTATTGTGATCCCCACAGTCAAAGGCTTTGGCATAGTCAATAAAGCAGAAATAGATGTTTTTCTGGAACTCTTGCTTTTTCCATGATCCAGCAGATGTTGGCAATTTGATCTCTGGTTCCTCTGACTTTTCTAAAACCAGCTTGAACACCTGGAAGTTCACGGTTCACGTATTGCTAAAGCCTGGCTTGGAGAATTTTGAGC
>NW_011495020.1:6487075-6509715 GCF_000754665.1 Bison bison bison
TGAGCATTACTTTACTAGCATGTGAGATGAGTGCAATTGTGTGGTAGTTTGAGCACTCTTTGGCATTGCCTTTCTTTGGGATTGAAATGAAAACTGACCTTTTCCAGTCCTGTGGCCACTGCTGAGTTTTCCAAATTTGCTGACATATTGAGTGCAGCACTTTCACAGCATCATCTTTCAGGATTTGAAAGAGCTCCACTGGAATTCCATCACCTTCACTAGCTTTGTTCGTAGTGATGCTTCTTAAGGCCCACTTGACTTCACATTCCAGGCAACACCTAGCAAGTTCCAAATTCTTTATGTTGATAGAAACTAACTCATTTCAACCTCACAGTAACTCTACCAGGTAGGTACTCTTGGTACCCTCAGTTTATAGATGAGGAAACTGAGGCTCAAGAAAGTTAAGTAACTTACACTAAATTTACACCAGGATTCAAACCCTTGGCAGGCTGATTCCATACCCTGGTACATAATTCCTGTGATAAGTCACCTCCCTACTCAACCTCAAGGTTATTGGTGACTAAATCCATACTCTCTCACTCAGACACACACCTAGACACACACACTCACACACACACAGAGTTTATGACACCAGAATTTAGGCTGCAGTGGGTTGAATGATACATTAGGGGTGAAGAGATGGAGCCAAGGATTTATTGCTAGATACATTTTCAAGAAATTGAGTGGTATAAAAAAAGGAAGGGATGAGGCAAAGGACCACAGGGAGATTGGGAAGCCTTGAGCAGTTTGTAGGGTGAGGTGAGAACACCAGAAGAGGGAGATTTGAAAGATCCAGCTGGTGGGAAAGGGGAGATGAAAATAGAATCTAGGGAATTCCCTAGTGGTCCAGTTGATTAGGACTCAGTGCTTTCACTGCCAGTTGGTTCGATCCCTGGGCTGGAACTGAAATCCCACAAGCCAGGCAGGCAGAGTAGGTAGAGAGAGCCTCTCTGTGTTCAGTCACTCAATCAAGTCCCGCTCTTTGTGGGCGCATGGAGTATAGCCCGCCAGTCTCCTCTGTCTGTGGGATTTCCCAAGCAAGAATGCTGGGGTGGGCTGCCATTTCTTCCTCTAGGGGATTGGGGGTCAATTTTTAAATCCTGAAGTCATTTATATGTATATATACATATATACATATTCATGTATTTTAGTACTTAGTACTTATATATTTTGGAAATTAACACACACACACATACACACACATATATATATATATATATACTTTTTATACTTAAAAGATGAAACTAAAAGATTATTATACTTAACAGCAAGTACTCTTCCTGGGTCTCTGTAAAAAAAATAAATTAATTAAAATCAACTCGATAGGGCCTCTTATCTAAATCCTTGCTACTTCCCAGAATCAGAAGTATTTCTAAACTTAAGAGTCACATTTGTGTTCCATAAATCTCCACAGCACATGGCTCAGGCATCTCTGAAGTCATATATCTTTCCTTGCCTTTTATTAGAATTATTTGTAACCTTGTCATAGCCTTTCCACTAAATAATACATTCTTTGAGGAAACTGTGCTGTAATTCAACTGTGGGTCTCAGTGAAGGCCTTGCACAAGACACAGCCGTGATACACACAGTAGGGACTGAATGTCATCAAGATGGAGTTACTAATAAATGTGCGTCTAGCAGGGTGCCTTTTTCTTTAATTTTTATTTTACCAAATTTTATTTGGGCTCCAAGAAATCTAGCTTCTTTTTCTGAAATTATTATTGTTGTCATAAATTTGTGTAATCCAAGTTTGTCTTAATCACGCACTAAATGCCATGACCTTTTCACCTTTGACATTTTTCTTAGGCTCTGATAAAGAAGTCACGTTGCAGGAGAAAGGGAGGAAGAAAAACTTGCTTTAAGATAGAAAGTATTAAATGATCAAGTAAATACCAGGAGGAAAAAAGTATTTAAAACACACAAAAAAAGAATACATATAAATCAGGTATCCTGATTGATGAGGGAGGGAAAGAATAGAATTATTTAATCTTTTTAGCAGTCTTGAAATTTGCAACTAAATGATCTCAGATTAGGGACCTTTCCCTCATTCTTTGCTTTTTCTTTAATTGAAGGATAGTTAATTTAAAATGTTGTGTTATAAAGTGTACAGCAAAATGATTCAGTTACACAATATATTATATATGTATATATTCTTTTTAGGATTCTTTTCCATTATAGGTTATACAAGATATTGAGTATAGCTCCCTGCACTATACAGAAGGTCCTGTTGTTTACCTATTTTATATATAGTCTTGTGTACATGTTACTCTCAAACTCCCTTCATTCTTGATTGATAAAAACTACTTCCATGATTGAAGGGATAGCAATACTAACATGGTCCTTGTTACTCCAGTGCTGTAGCAGAAACCGTTCCCAGTGACAGAAGTGGCTCTGGTTGTGGCTTGTCTGCTGGCCCCCAGTGATTAAAGTGACTGTGGAGATGGGGTATATACAGAGCAGGCAAGGGTAGGGGTGAGCATGAGGAAGGGGCCTGAGACACTTTGAAGAATGAAAAGGGACAACAGGCATAAACCAAACAATCCAGGAGGAATGGTTACTCTAAGCATAAAGATTACAGCAACCTCTCCACCATGGCTACCTCATTTCAATTCGGAATCAGATCTCTTCTATCCCTTGGGCCCTTTAAGACAGAAACGTCTTGGAGATGTGTCTGCAGGGATTGAGTCCTTCTGTCCTCAGCTTGGAGGAGGATGTGAACCCAGAGAGAGAATGAGAGAGAGAGAGGATGCAAGTGCAAACTCACTAGCAAATTGTGGTTGACAATTAACTTTAATTGACTTGCACATTAAAAAAAATAAATCCTGGCCAAAATCCTCATCCTCATCCTCATCCTCATCATCCATAGTAATTATTATTGTGTATTATAATTATTCCTGGCATAATAACCAGAACTCCCCACCTTTCTACTATAGAATGCCTTTAAGACTTATTAATGGGTCATAACTACTTCCAGATTTAATAATAATAGATAATGTTTGTTGAGTAATTATGATGCTTATGTGCTGATCTGTTTGCCTGTATTAACCCATTGCTTTTCCAAGCAACCCTTAGAGGTCAATCTATCTTTAGCCCCATTTTACAGATAAGGAGAGGAAGGCACTGATAGATCAGGTGACTTAGTTATGGCCACCTGGTTAGTAAGTGGTGGAGATGGACTTGAACCCAGGGAACCAATGAGCAAACATCTATCTGTGCTGCTTCCCTCTGCATATGGTTTATTTCACTTAGATAGTGGGTTTTCAACTTCATACTCAACTGCTCAGAACCAAACGGTAAGGATTTTTTTTCCCTACCATCTCTGTATCCTCCACAGTCTTTTGTACTTGTTGAAAGTTCAAAATTTGCTTGCTGCAAATTAACTATTTTAAAAGAAGTTGAAAGTGTTAGCTGCTCAGTCATGACCGACTCTTTGCGACCCCATGGACTGTAGCCTGCCAGGTTCCTCTGTCCATGGAATTTCCCAGGAGAAAACACTGGAGTGGGTTGCCATTTCCTCCTCCAGGGGATCTTCCCGACCCAGGGATCGAACCTGGGTCTCCCACGCTGCAGGCAGATTCTTTACCATCTGAGCCACCAGGGGCCTAAGTGAGTGGTAAATGGGGAGGGCAATTGGAACCCTGATAGGCTGTTTGATGAGATTATTGTTATTTTTAAGATAATAGCATTGTGCTAATATTAAAGAGTCCTTAGCCTTTAAAAAAAAAAAAGAAATATTGCAGCAACATGGATGGATCTAGAGAATATTATGCTTGGTGAAATAACTCAGAGAAAGACAAATACTATAAAGTAAAAGTGAAAGTCGCTCAGTGTTGTCCGACTCTTTGTGACCCCATGGACCATACAGTCCATGCAGTGGGTAGCTGTTCCGTTCTCCAGGGGATCTTCTCAACCCAGGGATCAAACTCAGGTCTCTGTACTGTGGATTCTTTACCAGCTGAGCCACAAGGGAAATCCAAGAATACTGGAGTGGGTAGCCTATCCTTTCTCCAGTGATCTGCCCAACCCAGGAGTTGAACAGGGGTCTCCTGAATTGCAGGTGGATTCTTTACCAACTGAGCTATCAAGGGAGCCCTATATGATATCACTTATATGTGAAATTAAAAAAAAAAAAACAAACAAATGAATCTATATGCAAAATGGAAGAGGACTCACAGAAAACAAACTTGGTTACCAAAGGGGAAAAGGAGGTGGAAGGAGGGATAAATTAGGGATATAGGATTAACAGATACAAACTACTACATAAAATAGATAACCAAAAAATATTTACTGTATAGCACAGGGAATTATACCCAACAACTTATAATAACCCCTAGTGGAATATAATCTGCTGAAAAAAACGCACCCAAACCACTATGCCACACATCTGAAACTAACACAATATTGTAAATCATCTATACTTCAATAAATATTTTTTTAAATGAGTCCTTATAGTTTAGATACATACTGAACTTTTTATGATGAAATGTGTGATGCCTGATGGAGGAGGAAATAGCAACCCACTCCTGTATTCTTGCCTGGAGAATCCCTTGGACAGAGGAGCCTGACAGGCTGCAGTCTGTGGGGTCACAGGGAGTTGGACACAACTGAAGTGACTTAGCATAATGCCTGAGATTCCCTTCAAAATTATCCAATGAGGGCTGGTAGGTGGAGAGTGAGTGGGAATACGGAGGAAGCCAGATTGGCCAAGCAGCTAATGATTGTTGAAACTGGGTAGTGGGACCCCTGGGGCCCATTATACTATTGTAGATGTTTAACTTTCTCCACAATAAACAGTGTTTGGTTTTTTAAGTTGTTTGTGGTATTAAAGCAAGTGGGAAAAACCATGGGAATGACTGAGAATAGTGAGCAGCAAGATCTATGCCCCGACAAGCCCATCAGCAAGCTTAAACTTGACTCAGCTACCCTAAATGCTCTGGGCCCAGCATCTTTCTCGCTTAACATGAGATGTTTGCCCTTGACATACTTCTGAGATTCTCCAGAAATATGGCCAGCTCCAAAATGTTGATGACTCTGATATGGGGGCAGTAGTTAAAAGAAAAAAACAAACAAACACCAACTCTTTGCCCTTGTGGCCAAGAGGAGATGCTATGTGTGTGAGCGTGTGTGTGTGCTCAGCCCCTCAGTTATTTCTACCTCTTTGTAACCCCAAGAGTTGTAGCCCGCCAGGCTCCTCTATCCATGGGATTTCCCAGGCAAGAATACTAGAGTGGATTGCCATTTCCTTCTCCAGGGGATCTTCTCAAACCAGGGATTGAACATGACCCTCTTGCATTGGCAGGCAAATTCTTTACCACTGAGCCACCTGGAAAGCCCTAAGAAGAGATGCTAAAGCCTCTCATACTCTCTAAACTTCTTTAAGCACTGCGTCTCTGGCTTTCATTCCTTTTGCTCCCTGGCTATGTGATTCTGGGCAAGTTATTGATATTTAACCTCTGCACCTCAGTTTTCTCATCTGTAAAATAGGGTTAAAATATCACCCCAACCACCTCATAGGGCTGTGAGTTAATATATGCAAAGTGCTGAAAGCTGTACCTGGTATACAATAAACACCCAATAAATGAGAGATCTTTTTTTTTTTTTAACTATCTTAATTCTATAGCTATTAAAACGAATTGTGGTTCAATGAGGAGAAGCAATTTGGCCGAAGTCTATCCATTTTAATAAACAATGGAGCAGACACTTAAAGGCAAGTTTTCTGATCATAAATCCAAGGCTACTTCCACTCAAATTGCCTTCTGAGGGCATTATTATGAAAGATAGCAATTATGAAAAATTATACTAGACGACAATCTAGGAGGATAGGGTACTAGCCTAAGACTCCGGCAATCATCAGAAACCAAGTTAACATTTGTTGTTAACACAAAAACTTAGTCTGAGTTGCAGACTATGGGCTCTGGGTCTTGGAGCCAGCCAGCCTCTCTCCCAGACAGCCTGGAGCCCGGGCAGTGCAGAGGGAGAACGCTGGGTGGCTGAAAGGTAAATTACAAGAAGCAACAAGAGCCAGCCTAACACAGGGGAGGGGATGGGCCATTCTTTTGTTTGCAAACTGAAAAGCTTCTTACCCAGGAACGCTGGGCCCCTTAGAAAGAACCGGTCTTCTGGTCAGGTTGAACTCAGGCGAGCCGTTTATTTTTCAAACGGTAGCAAATTATGAGTAATTTTCCCAGCAGCTCCACCATCGTTGGCCTTAATCTGTCATGTCAAGATTATTTTTGTAATGATCCTTGTAGAGACGTTAGATGACAAAGAAATGCAGTTGATCTCTGTTTATTCACATAGAGTTTAAAGATATGCTGCTAAAGAAAAACGCAAGTCACAGAGTAGGACGTGTCAGATGACTAAATATTAGGTGGCGTCCTGCAAAGGTATTGATCATTTGACCATTTTGATCAACTAAAAGAGCAGTTTTAGATGGCTCCACCTAATATAGAACTACTTTTCTAAAAGGATACACATCAAACTGTTAACTGTTCATCTCAGGCAAGGAGGGTAGATTTGGGGAAGGGGGAACGAAGTAGGCAGGTTCACTTTCTTCCCCTTTTTCTTTTTGTACTCATTGAACATTTATTCAAGTCGGTTCATGCATCATTTAAAAATTTTTTTAAAAGTTGCTATTTGCCAAATTTAGCTGTGTCAAGTATTTTCTGAAAGAAACTTAGGAATTAATAAATACTTATGTCAAATTAAACATTCCTATCCTCAAATACTTTTGCATTTTGCATATCCCAGCATACACACTTCAGATGTCACTAACTTTCAGTTTCTCCCTCGACTGAATTTTTTTTCTAATTGAAGTATAGTTGATTTACAATGTTGTGTTAGTTTCTGGATGGACCTAGAGATTATCATACTAAGTGAAATCAGTCAGACAGAGATTTGTAGTTATTTTTTTGGCTGCACCACATGGCTTGTGGAATCTTAGTTCCCCGATTAGGGATTTGAACCCTTGGCTGGCGGTGAAAGCATGGAGTCGCAAAATCCTAACCACTGGACCATCAAGGAAATCCCTAGAGTTTTGTATTTTTATCATCCATTTGACCTATCCACTTACTTACTTTACTGATTTCTTTATTTATGAGGATAATGGGGATAATTTTCTTTATATTTGTTTTTGAATGGAGGCAATGAACATTTCTAACCCCTGAAGGCTAAGTTAGGGGCCCCACCATGTGTTTCAATTGGTGTGACTGCTGACACACCTTTTGGGTCTTAGGACTTCTCACTCTGTATTATAATCACCCATTTACCTGTCTGTGTCTCCCAAGCTCCCCCATCCCCTGCTTCCACCAGAACAGCGACTGGAAAACCACCACCACATTCACTCATTGAGCCCTTAGCACAGAACATCCACCATAATAGGGGCTCATCAACATTCAGTAAATGAATGAAAGCTTACATGTCTTGGGGGTGACAACTCTTTTCATAAATTGTTCATTTTTATCTTTAAAAAAAAATATCTGTGCCATGTTTATAGCAATGGCAGAGCAGAGCTGTAAAGAATTACTCATGTAATGGTTCAAGGGCGAAGAGCTAAAAGCAAGTCAGAAACTTGTTCACGTTTTGTTCAAAGCCCACTAACATTTCGACATGTATTAAATGTTAATAAGCAGCTATCTGGGTCAGTGGGTTAAGTAATAGCGGTGGTAGAAGGTGAGAGGTGAAGAAATACATGAAAATTACATTCACGGATGACGTGGTTCACCAGAGCGCAACTTGTAGAATAACATGCAAATGATTTAATCGTGTTATAGTTTTCCCTTCTCCTGTACAGCAGGCTTGGTAATGTGACAATATTCTCTTTACTTGGGCATCTGCCGAGCCTGATAAAATCTGAAAATATCAAGAAGAAGCCAAGGGGTGGGTCACCTTCTTCTCCTTAGTGGCAGAAAAAAAATATCACTACATTTAACAAAAGTTCCAGGAGCTGGTGATCCAGTTTGTGGCTCATCCTTCCCCTCTCCACACATTTGACCCTTTGTCTGCATGTTCTCATCAAGGCCGAGCAAAGAAACAAAGAGGTTTTTTAAGTTACTGCTCCTTAATGACAACATGTGTGTGCTAAATCACTTCGGTTACATCTGAGTCTTTGAAACCCTATGGATGTAGCCCCACCAGGCTCCTCTGTCCATGGGATTCACCAGGCAAGAATACTGGAGTAGGTTGCCATTCCCTTCTCCGGGGGATCTTCCCGACCCAGGGATCGAACCTGTGTATCCCATGTTGTAGGCAGATTCTTTACCATCTGAGCCACCAAGGAAGCACTTAATGACAATACAATGACCATACAAAATGATAATAACTAATGGATTTTGAGCACTCATTGTGTGCTGAGTACCCTATTAAAATCACTGGTCAAGGGGAAAGGATGCTTTTGCCCACTAGGGGACATAAACTTTGCTTTGGATGAATTGTCTCATTTAACACTCAAACCCCCACTAGGAGATTATTGTCTCTATTTTACAGATTTGGTAACTGAGGCATGGGATGGTTAGGTAGCTTGCTCTAGATCACACAGCTAGTAAGCAACCCAAGCCTGTCTGGCTCTGGAGGCCCTAAACTTGGCCATGGAGTATGGGTGGAAAGGGAGCAGATCCTCTTAAGTTTGCTGTGTATTTTATGATTGCATGGCAGAGGACTGCTGCCATAGGGCCCTAGGGTCCCTCACTGGCATCCCCTAGGAACTTGGAGGCAAGTGACATCTCCTTGCTCAAAAATGTGAACTCTGTAAGTGTACTTAGTGCTCTTTGTTCTATTTCCAATTAAAACAGTCCAAGACTGTATTATTTTTATGAAGATAATACTGATTTGTAATTAACAGTAGTTATATTGAATGAAAATAACTTATAAAGCAGTTTGTGTATAGTTCTCCAGAAATAATAAAAAGTACTGGCCAAAGAAGGAAATAGTAAGTGCAGCCTTTCCTCATTCTATGGAATTTTTCTTCAGCCTTGCATCTCAATGGGCAGACTGTATTCTAAGTTATGTGAAATTCATGAAGCAGCTTTATAGTCTTTATCAGCTGTCATTTTCCATATTTTACCAGAATTGAAATTTTAAGTATCTCAGTGCAGTGCCGTAGTACCAGACCCAGCAAGAAGATATTTCACATGGTTGTAATTGTATTTTATACATAAGGGCTACCTTTCCCCTTCAAAATCCTCAAAGGCCTATCATTGGCAGAATCTACTGAAAATCATCCATCCTTCCATGAGGCCAAAACAGTTTCCATATTTAATGGGCCAACGTAAAACATACTAGAAATATTAGTGTGTATGTTATGTTTTTCCTTCCTCTCAGTGGGTAATGTTTCTTTTACATTCCTACCTCTTGTCATGATCAGATTTTTTGTTTATTGACTTATTACCACATTTGACTTGATAGTTTTCATCCCATATGTCTAATGACATTCTCAGCTATTGATAGCAGGACAGAACAGGTATCTCTAGGATCACCCAGGCCCCCAAAATATATCTGAAATATTACTATCTCCATAATAATGCCCAGACTTTGTAATACTGCTCCAATGTACTGCAATAGTGCTTAGTTAGAATTGGTGAAAAAGAGGAAGAGGAAAAGACCCTAGGAAATTCATAAGGAGGAGGGGGAAGTTTTTAAATAACTGAACCATTGTTGTTTTTTTAATTATACTAGTTTTTAATGAGAGAGTATATTCAGTTCAGTTCAGTCGCTCAGTCACGTCAGTCTCTTTGCAACCCCGTGGACTACAGCATGCCAGGACTACAGCATGCCAGGACTCCGTCACCAACTCCTGCAGTTTACTCAAACTCATGTCCGTTGAGTTGGTGATGCCATCCAACCATCTCATCCTCTGTCATCCCCTTCTCCTCCTGCCTTCAATTTTTCCCAGCATCAGGGTCTTTTCTAATGAGTCAGTTCTTCACATCAGGTGGCCAAAGTATTGGAGTTTCAGCTTTTCAACATCAGTCCTTCCAATGAATATTCAGGAGTGATTTCTTTTAGGATGGACTGATTGGATCTCCTTGCAGTCCAAGCGACTCTCAAGAGTCTTTTCCAATACCACAGTTTAAAAGGATCAATTCTTTAGTGCTCAGCTTTCTTTATATTCAGTTCGGTTCAGTTCAGTTCAGTCACTCAGTCGTGTCCAACTCTTTGCAATCCCATGTACTGCAGCACGCCAGGCCTCCCTGTCCATCGTCAACTCTTGGAGTTTACTCAAACTCATGTCCGTTGAGTTGGTGATGCCATCCAACCATCTCATCCTCTGTTGTCCCTTTCTCCTCCTGCCTTCAATCTTTCCCAGCATCAGGGTCTTTTCTAATAAGTCAGTTCTTCTCATCAGGTGGCCAAGGTATTGTAGTTTCAGCTTCAGTATCAGTCTTTCCAGTGAATATTCAGGACTGATTTCCTTTAGGATGGACTGGTTGGATCTTTATATTCAGTTCAGTCACTCAGTCATGTCCGACTCTTTGCGACCCCATGAATTGCAGCATGCCAGGCCTCCCTGTCCATCACCAACTCCCGGAGTTCACCCAAACTCATGTCCATCAAGTCGGTGATGCCATCCAGCCATCTCATCTTCTGTCATCCCCTTCTCCTCCTGCCCCCAATCTCTCCCAGCATCAGAGTCTTTTCCAATGAGTCAACTCTTCGCATGAGGTGGCCAAAGTATTGGAGTTTCAGCTTTAGCATCAGTCCTTCCAAAGAACACCCAGGGGTGATCTCCTTTAGAATGGACTGGTTGGATCTCCTTGAAGTCCAAGGGATCTTTATATTAGGATATATAAATTGATGTAGCCACTATGAAAAACAGTATGGAGATTCCTCAAAAGACTAAAACGAAAACTACTGTTTTATCCAGCTATCCCACTCCTGTGTATATATCTAGAAAAAATAAGAACACTAATTTCAAAAGATATATGCATCAAAATGTTCATAACAGCACTATTTATAGTAGCCAAGACATGGAAGCAACCTAAGTCCATCAACAGATGAATGGCTAAAGATGTGTTCTATATATATATCATGGAAATTAGCCATAAAAAATAATATTCTGCCATTTGCAGCCATGTAGATGGGCCTAGAGAATATTATGTATAGTGAAGCAAGCTAGAGAAAAACAAATATTGTATGATGTCACTTATATGTGGAATTCAAGAAATAATACAAGTGAGTATATACAAAACACAGAAACAGACTCACAGACATAGAGACCAAACTAGTGGTTACCAAAGAGGAGAGAGAAGGGGTTAAGGCCAAATTAGAGGTGTGGGATTAAGGGATACAAATTACTATGTATAAAATAGATAAGCAACAAGGATATATTATATAGCACAGGGAATTATAACCATTATCTTGTAATAACTTTAATAGGATATAATCTGTGAAAATACTGAATATGCTGTATACCTGAAACTAACATAATATTGTAAATCAACTATACTTTAATAAAAAGGAGTATTAGGATAAAATAACATATATCCTTTATTTTGGAGAAGGGCATAGCAACCCACTCCAGTATTCTTGCCTGGAGAATCCCATGGACAGAGGAGAGTAGTGGGCTACAGTTCATAGGGTATCAAAGAGTAGCACATGGCTGAAGTGACTTAGCATGCACACATCCTTTATTTTAACAAAATAATTCAATTTCCTGGGTGATCTCTTACTCAAATCTAATATTAAGTTAACATTAAACCACATCATTGGACAAAACCTAAATTAATACATATTTTATCTTTTAGTTTCAGGAAGAAAATAATAACAAATATTTAAGTTGCTGCTGCTAAGTCACTTCAGTCGTGCCCGACTCTGTGTGACCCCATAGATGGCAGCCCACCAGGCTCCCCAGTCCCTGGGATTCTCCAGGCAAGAACACTGGAGTGGGCTGCCATTTCCTTTTCCAATGCTTGAAAGTGAAAAGTGAAAGGGAAGTCGCTCAGTCGTGTCTGACTCTTAGGGACCCCATGGACTGCAGCCTACCAGACTCCTCCATCCATGGGATTTTCCAGGCAAGAGTACTGGAGTGGGGTGCCATTGCCTTCAACCTCAAAACAACTTTGTCTCTTGCCGATACCCCTCCCCCACCTCTCTAATCCATGCTGCACTCTGCAAGGGGAGTTATCTTTCTAAAATAAAAGTATGTTAATTTCAAGGCCTGTCTCAAAACCTGCGATGAATATCACTCTTCCCTAAAAATAATGCTCCAATGCCTTAACATGGCATTCAAACCCTTCTAGATTTGGCTGTAATTTAGCTTTCTAGCCTTATTTCTTGCCAATTCTCACTTCTTTTTATTTCCCTCATCACCCAAGAAGCTTTCATTCCAGTCATAGCAGACCATTCAAGGCTCCTCAAACATGTGTGCTATTGTTAGGTCCATTACCTAAATGATCATTGTCACTTTACCATCCAATTCAACCCATCCTTCTAGGCCCAACCTAAATAACACCCTTCTCCCATTCTTTTCTCAACAATAGAATCCTTTAAAACATCCAGTAGGTATTTTTGGTCACTTACATAGATATTTGTAGTATATACTAGTTTCTGGGCTCAAATTTTATCCAATTTTTATAACATAGACTTATGCCCATAATTGGGAAACAAGAAATGTTTGACTTGAATGAATTGATCATAGAGGGTGTGTTTTGGGCACTAATTTGCCTGAGGAAGCTGAGATTATTGTCTACACTGGCCACTCTTGGCATTTTGTGTATTTTGAAGGTGTTTAGGAGTAAGTGGTATGAAAAACACATGTCTTGAATAGGTCAATTCTGCCAATAACTGTGAGATCTGATTCCTTTACCATCAAGTTTATATCAGTTCAACAGCATTTCCCCAAGTCCCTCAACCCCAACTATCCCACCTTTAGGCTAAAGATGCTTAAAAAGCAAAACAGAACTTTTCCCACTTTTGTTTTCCCAGAAAAGCCACTTCCTTTCAGTAACTCCAGTCATACAGTAATTATTATATTGGTACAAGGATTTTGGACTCAGTGCCATACAATTTTCATTATAATTTGCAAAAACCTGGCAATTTAGCAATGTCTTTACTCTTGGTGGAACAGCATATAACCCATGATACAAACATTTGGCCTAAATAAGGCCCACTTGGGTGTATTGTACTTAGGAATTTGTAAACAGAGAAATTTCAGCTTTTCAAATCCTTTATGAAGAAGCAGCCGCCACATTCCTTCAGGCTCCTACTCTCTTGTTTCTCTCTTAAAGACTCCCTAGGCCCTAAAAATGGAACAGCAGAGATTGCTTTCCTGACTCAAAATTTAAGGAGGACCGAGTAGCTACTGAGGTACCAGTTAGACTTAAGCCTGGTTAAAGGACCCACTCCTAGGATGCAATCTACCGACAAAGGTTGTTAGTCTTGAGAATGACCTTGAGGCAAGAGTCAACAGCTCCATAACCTCCAGGCGCCCAGCAGAAACAATGTAGGAGCAGACTGGTGGGTAGGAAGTGTGGTTACCTTTGGGATATAAGAGGTTGTAGCTCTTTTAAAAGGAACAAACCCTACCCTACCAGGCAACAGTTCCTGGGTAGGAATCAGGGGCCCATTTTTGCTCAGAATTTCCAATTTTCTAAGAGAAGCTGAAAATCTAGATTTGGCGCCAAGGGATCTCCCTATTGGGAAACTAACCAACTTTTATTTTCAAACATCATGTAGAGAAATCAATCTGCAAGCTGGATGTGGCCTGAGGCTACCAATTTGCAATCCTGGTCTTAGGGACCACTTAGTCCACCTCCTTTATTTTATAGATGGTTATAAAGCAGGTGAGATTGATTTTACACAATTGGTTGGAGGCAAAAAGAAGACTAGATTCCAAGCCCTCTGATCTCCAGTCCCCTTATCATCATTCACCTTGGATTCGGCATTGGAATCTGAGACTCTGGAATATAAGGACTGAATTAGCCTAGAGGTCTCTTACCTGGTTCAGAACATAGATTCCAGGCTCACTTGAAGTTACTGGGTAACAGGATGATGGATACATTTCAGGTCCCTCTACTATCTCTCAAAGCCCCTGGAACTAGACTAGCACTTCCTTTATATGGATCATCAGATACACCTGAAAGAAAGTGAAGTTGCACAGTCGTGTCCGACTCTTTGTGACCCCGTGGACTGTAGCCCCCCAGGCTCCTCCGTCCATGGGATTCTCCAGGCAAGAATACTGGAGTGGGTTGCCTTTTCCTTCTCTAGGGGATCTTCCCGACCCAGGGATTGAACCCAGGTCTCCTACATTGCAGGCATACGCTTTAACCTCTGAGTGACCAGGGAAGCCACAGATACACCTGAGAACCTTACCAATTACAGATTTCCAGGTTTGAACCTAGAACTAAGCAGTCTGAGGCTCTGGACATATGTATATTTTCAGTAAGCCCCATCAACGATTCTCAATGATTCTTAAGTTTGGCTGCTCTAGGCTGGGGAGCCAATGTAGGCCATCCCAGGAACTCCACATTAATTCCATTCCAAGGCTCTGGGATTGAACATGGAGCACTGCTATGCTTCTATTAATTTTTTCCACATTTTAAAAAGTGTTGTCTTCCAGCTTTCTAGATTCTTGTGTTGTTGGTTTTTTTTTTTTTTTTTCACACTTTCAGAAAAAAAAAAAGGTGAAGGAAAAGCAAACCCTGTCATGGTAAAACTTTTGGTCTTTAATAGTACTGCTGGATGCAGGATATTTTTGTTCAGAAATGAACCTGAACAGCTGCAATGAGCTACTTAATTAAATCATGAATGATACATTCCTCATAAATTATACTTACACATTTTATAATTTTAATAGTTCTTTTTTTTTCCTATAATCTGTAAACATTTAAGTAGAAGCTATGAATTAGATTTTGAAATAGATGAGTAATTTTAGACTGTGACATCCATTTTCATAGCATTCTAGTTTATTTTAGGGGACAATTAGTAGCACTTATAAAAATGTATCTAATTGCTAAGCTAAATCAAACTCTGCAGTACTTGGATGTTTTTACTCTCATCAGTCCTATTTTTTCCCCATAGTGACCAAAACAATAAGAGGATGGAAGCAAAAAAAAAAAAAAAACATTCTAAAAGCCAAGTGCTTATCATAAACATAATTATCATTTTTGAAATCAGCCCAGATTTGCTTAGGCTAATAACTCTTCATTTCTAGATCTAGTAAATCCCTTGTCAAATTGACCCTGATTACAGACAAGGCTAAAGTACTTACTGATCAAATGTAACTTGAACCTCTTTATATCAACTTCGAACGATTGGTTACATTATATGGGCACTTCACTTGTTTTCAAATGCCTGGATTAAAACTCAGATTTCATCAGTAGTGATGATGATGATGGTGATGGTGATCCTCTGCTGCTAATTCATCATCAATTGATACAATAAACACTTTGACTTGTCCAGGTACAAGCTGTTTGTCAACTGTCAAGGCATATGGCCCGGACAAGGTTTAAATAATGCCCGTTTTTTTCCTCCTTTCTTTGGGAACATAGGGTATCCTTGCATAGCTTTTATTAGCTGAGTTAGCTTGATCCTAAGAGGAAAAAATCCATTCAGCTTCTTACACCATGCCTAGAATTTAACAACAAAGAAAATCTCAAGAATAGCAAACAAAATTTCTATTATTTATTACTGTAGTAATAAATAACCTACTGCACCACTGGCAGAGAATTTTGGAAGAATCTCTGAAGGACCAATCAGGCCTAATGCATCTCAATCTTGCACAAATATTCCCTGAGTTGATTTTACATTCCTGAAGGGTTTGCTGCTGAAATTCTGTATTTATCTAGTTTTAAAATCCCACTTATTTTCAGGATGACTGCAATGGGGCAGGATCCCCAGGATCCTTGGGTCAACCCGAATTGTTAGTAAAAGCAAATGGAGGGGACATGGACTTCCAAAAAGGGCAGCTTCTCGCCAGCCTCAGCCCCTTGTGCCATGTGGCAGAGGTTCCCATGTGGCTAGATCTTCTGGCTTTTCAAGAAAGGTTGGCGTCAGGATTTTTATGTAATATCCCAACTTTTAAATATAGCACATTCATTTAAGGCCTTCCCAGGTGGTGCTTGTGGTAAAGAATCCACCTGCCAAGGCAGAGACACGGATTCAATCCCTAGGTTGGGAAGACCCCCTGCAGGAGGGCATGGCAACCCACTCCAGTGTTCTTCACCTGGAGAATCCCATGGACAGAGGAGCCTGGCAGGCTAGAGTTCTTGGGGTCACAAAGAGTTGGACATGACTAAAGTGACTTACCAAGCACGTAACTCATTTAGAACAATTTAACATACTACCCAGATTCAACAAAAACACTTCTGTAGGACACTTCTAGCTGAGACAATGCCAGTTTGCAAACTCTATATTGTGAGAACCATGGTTCTGTGCATCTATAGTTTTAGTGCATCAGGTTAGAACTGTCCCTGGGATAGCCTTTATGTCACAGCACTACATATATGTGCCAATCACTGTTCTAGATGTTGAAGCTGCAGCAGTGAACAAAACAGACAAAGTGTGCTGACATTCGAGCAAACATTCATATTCATAAAATCCACAAAGGATGAGACAAGAAGGCATGAGGAACTGGGGAACGAAAATAACCTCAATGAAATTGAGAGCTAGATGATTTTAATAGAGACTTCAGCATGTCATATAGAGCTTAATAAAATTAAAAATTTCTTAAAGCAGACTTTGTTGTTGTTGTTGTTCAGTTGCTCAGTCATGTCCAACACGTTGCAACTCCATGGAGTGCAGCACATCAGGCTTCCCTGTAGTTCACCATCTCCCGGAGCTTGCTCAAATTCATATCCATTGAGTCAGTGATGCTATCTAGCCATCTCATCCTCTGCCACCCTCTTCTCCTTTTGCCTTCAATTTTTCCCAGCATCAGGTCTTTTCCAATGAGTTGGCCAAAAGCAGACTACTTCATGGAAAATGTAGCCTTTTTAAAAAACACCTATCAAAATAAAGTGTTTCTTGATATAATAGGTATTTGTTGAGTTCCTACTTTGTGGCAAGTACCTTGCTACACAAGAAAAATACAATGATGAATAAGAGCATGATTTTAGCCCTCTACACTCAAGTTCAGGAGGCAGAAAATAAATCAGAAAAAAGACAAATAAATAATAATAATAATGTGCATACTCAGTCACATCTGACTCTTTGTGACCCCATGCACTGTAACCCACCAGGCTCCCCTGTCCATGGGATTCTTCAGGAAAGAATACTGGAGTGAGTAGACATTTCCTACTCCAGGGGATCTTCCCAACCCAGAGACTGAACCAGGCAGACTCTTTAACACTGTGCCACCATGATAAATACTATGAAAAGACTAAAATAGAGACTAATGACCAGAATGAGAAATCTAGTTTAAATAGGATAGTCTGGAAAGTTCTGCCTGAAGAAGTGACATTTAAGGGGAAGTCCAAGGAATGAAAAAGGAGAGCCACTTGTAAGAGAAGGATAGGATGGAGAGAAGATTTTTTTAAATAAACAAAATAGCATCTTCAAAGGCCCTGAGGCCTGAAAGCTCTTACTTAAGGAATTGAAGACTAGCAGGGCTAGAAAATAGTAGATTGAGCCTCCAGGAACAGTCAGTGCCATAGATCCACAGAAATGATTTCAGATTTACCTAAAGTGAAAAGAAATTACTAAAGACTTTTAGTCATGTTGTTTGTTGTTTAGTTGCTCAGCTGTGTCCGACACTTTGTGATGCCATGGACTGTAGCCCGCCAGACTCCTCTGTCTATGGGATTCCCCAGGTAGGAATACTGGAGTGGGTTGTCATTTCCTTCTCCAGGGGATCTTCCCGACTTACGGATTGAACCTGCATCTCCCTTGTAGCTGACAGATTCTTTACCACTAAGCCACCAGGGATGACATAATTTGATTTATACTTTTTGAAAATCACCTTGGCCATTGTGTGTGGGAAAAACACACAGGAGTCAAGCAAGCATTGACACAGAGAGATAAATTAGGAGGTCATTGTAAGCAATAGTCTCAGTTGCAGGTAATGGTTGACTGCCCTAAGAGAGAGGCATTAGAGACAGAAAGAAGGGCATTATTTCAGATACATTTTGATTGGGGAGCAGGGCGGGTGGTTTCCCTCAAGTCCTGTGACTCTCTCTCCTTGTCTATTCTTATTTTTTCTAGGAAATAAAAATCACAAGATTTAAAGCCAACCTTGCCTTCTGATATGAAAAGTCAGTACAGGAAATGGACAGTCCACTCCCACCTAGTAATAATAACTCTGTGAGCTGAATTTCACTGAGGTTAAGTCCACAAAGATAAAAATCAGGGGCATGGTTCTGCCTGCTGAGTATCTCCCTTAATGCCAAAAACTTGGGTCACTAGGAGTTCTTCAGACTCTGAGAGATACAAATAGCATGATTGTTCTTCTTATCAAAATACTTTGCACATTTGTTTTGTTGCTTACTTACTTTAAAAAAAAACGCTGACACCGTAGTTGCAGGGGAAGCCTCACTGTGACTCTTAACTAAATAAAACTAATGAGGAATTAGTCTTGAAGAAAAATTAAATGAGTCCAACAAACTGACTTGGTGACTTGGGGTTCCTGTGGCTAATTTTTTTGCTCTGTGTGATAGGAACACAGTGAAGCCAGCCTGGGCCCAATGGGGCAGTGTTCCCAACAAGCTGGGCTTGAAAATCAAGCATATTTGGAAAAAAAAAAAAATCAAGATAAATATCTGTGATACAGAGAGAGGAATAAGGAGAGAAAGTGGAAGACAGAGTAAGAACTCTCAGCCCAGAACCTCTGCAAGGAGATAGTCTCTTGAAGCCCCCTCTCTGCCTCCTAATTCAATAGTATGGTCCTAGCTTTACTCTGGAGAAGGCAATGGCACCCCACTCCAGTACTCTTGCCTGGAAAATCCCATGGATGGAGGAGCCTGGTGGGCCGCAGTCCATGGGGTTGCTAACAGTTGGACACGACTCAGCGACTTCACTTTCACTTTTCACTTTCATGCATTGGAGAGGAAAATGGAAACCCACTCCAGTGTTCTTGCCTGGAGAATCCCAGGGACGGGGGAGCCTGGTGGGCTGCCGTCTATGGGATCGCACAGAGTCGGACACGACGGAAAGCGACTTAGCAGCAGCAGCAGCAGCTTTACTCTGATCAGTCACATCTTCTGTAACCCTTTCTGGTGTGGGTTTGGACTGGGGAGAAGGAAAATTGGAGAATATCAATACAAGAGAAAGTAGCAGAGGTATTATTGTTGTTGTTCAGTCTCTCGGTTGTGTGACCCCATGGACTGCAGCATGCCAGGCTTCCCTGTCCTTCACCACCTCCTGGAGCTTGATCAAAATGTCCATTGATTTGGTGATGCCATCCAACCAATCTCATTCTCTATTGCACCGTTCTCCTCCTGCCCTCAATCTTTCCCAGCATCAGGGTCTTTTCCAGTGAGTTGTCTGTTCGCATCAGGTGGCCAAAATATTGGAGCAGAGGTATTAGGGTTGGAGTATTTGAAGTTCCTCAAGTTTTAACATTCCAAGTGGAAAAGGAACTAACAAAAAGGCATAAAATTCGTAAAAGGTTTAGTCTATCTTACCAACCCTTATTTTACCTTGAAGGGAGGCCCAGGATCCTCAAAGAACACCAATCCCTTTAGCTGATCCCTGGAGTCATTTTTCTTAAGCTCCTTTTTCTCCATCCAATCCCAGCTCAAACTAAAGTTAGCATCACCCTCTTTGACAACCTGGTTACAGTTGTAAAAGATTAAATGCTTAATCCAGGGAATCAGTGCTAGTGGAGAGCTAATCTACTAACATGAAACAGAGAGTTTGTAGCCAACTCCAAGAATTCAGTCAGGATATCTAAAGATTTTAAACTTCTTGGGGAAAGTGCAAGGTCTAAATCAAGGGCTTCTTCCCTTAAAGTTGCCTTTGTGGATATGTTGTAGCCTAAGAGTGATTATCGGAGAAGGCAATGGCACCCCACTCCAGTACTCTTGCCTGGAAAATCCTGTGGACGGAGGAGTCTGCAGTCCATGGGGTCACTAAGAGTTGGACACAACTGAAGTGACTTAGCAGCAGCAGCAGCAGCAGCAGCAAGAATGATTATGGCAACCATACATGGCTCCTATGGGCTTCCAGGTGGCACTAGTGGTAAAGAACCCACCTGCCAATGCAGGAGACATAAGAGACGTGGGTTTGATCCTTGGGTTGGGAAGATTCCCTGGAGGAGGGCATGGCAACCAACTCCAGTGTTCTTGCCTGGAGAGTTCCATGGACAGAAGAGCCTGGTAGGCTACAGTCCATAGGGTTGAAAAGAGTTGGACACGACTAAAGCAACTTAGCACCCACGTATGCACATGGTTCCTATATGTGTCAGGTGGTGTCCTAGGAGCTGTACTTGTGTGATGTCATTTAATTCCCACAGTGACCCTCCAAGGTCATCCAGCTAGTTTGTGAGTGGCATGGAGTCTCACTAAGGCAGCCTGGCTCCAAATATGTGATTTTTTAAAAAATTTTTATTTATTTATATATTGTTTTTGGCTGTTAGGTCTTTGTTGCTTCAAGGGCTTTTCTATAGTGTGGCAAGCAGGGGCTACTCTCTAGTTGCAATACACAGACTTCTCGTTGTGGTGGCTTCGCTTGTTGCAGAACACAGGCTCTAGGGCACATGGGCTCAGTAGTTGTGACATATGGGCTTAGTTGCTCTGCATAATGAGGGATCTTCCCAGATTAGGGACTGAACATTGTCTCCTGCATTGGCAGGTGGATTCTTTACCTCTAAGCCACCAGGAAAGCTCCAGGTGTGTGCTGTTAATACCCCTCTTCTCACTCTCTAGCCCCAATCCTCAGAGATGGCAATGGCAAGCCACTCCAGTACTCTTGCCTGGCAAATCCCATGGATGGAGGAGCCTGGTAGGCTGCAGTCCATGGGGTAGCTAGGAGTTGGACACGACTCAGCAACTTCACTTTCACTTTTCACTTTCATGCATTGGAGAAGGAAATGGCAACCCACTCCAGTGTTCTTGCCTGGAGAATCCCAGGGACGGGGGAGCCTGGTGAGCTGCCATCTATGGGGTGGCGCAGAGTCAGACACGACTGAAGCGACTTAGCAGCAGCAGCAGCAGCAGCCCCAATCCTGGCCCTAGCTTTAGTAATGTGTCTTTTAAAAAAATATTTATTTATTTATTTGGCTGTGCCAGGTCTTAGTTGTCACATGTAGTATCTAGTTCCCTGACCTGGGATCCAACACAAGTCCCCTAATTTGGGAGCGCAGTCTTAACCACTGGACCACCAGGGAAGTCCCTAGTGATATATGTCTTTAAGTCATGTTGGGTATTGGAGAAGGCAATGGCACCTCACTCCAGTACTCTTACCTGGAAAATCCCATGAACAGAGGAGCCTGGTAGGCTGCAGTCCATGGGGTTGCTAAGAGTCGGACACTACTGAGCGACTTCACTTTCACTTTTCATTTTCATGAATTGGAGAAGGAAATGGCAACCCACTCCAGTGTTCTTGCCTGGAGAATCCCAGGGACGGGGTAGCCTGGTGAGCTGCCATCTATGGGGTGGCGCAGAGTCAGACACGACTGAAGCGACTTAGCAGCAGCAGCATGTTGGGTATTCTTGTAGGATTCTTCCCTCTCCTTTCTAGCTCACATGTGAAACATTTGGCTTTGGATTGAAAGAATAAAGTAGGAAAGGAGGTATGAGAATATTATTAACCACAAAACCTAACCCATATGGGATTCACCAGATGTTAGGCACAGTTCTGAGAATGCTACACTGACTATCTGTTTAATCTTCACAACAATTCTAAGATAAATATTATCGCCCTCTAAATTAGAAATGAGGAAACAGAGACACAGAGAGGTACAGTGATGTCCCTAAGTCACACAACAGGAAGAAATAGAAAAGAGATTTGAAGTCAGGCTTACCTGCTTGAAAGCACAAGCTCAGAGCCTCTGAACCTGTGAGCTGCACAGTCTGTCAGGACTCTTACGGTCTGTTCTCTCTCTGGTCTTCACTCAATAAAACAGAAGGGTTAGCTGCTGTAGCAGATACCAGGGTATGCTCCCCAGGTCTCTACTGCAGGATGCATTCATCCAGCTACTGGAAGCATCGACTGCTGCTGTGTGCTCTCCAGAGATACCTTGGTGGGAGAGAACCACCTTGGCCAACATCATGCCCCTCCCCAGACAACTCGTGGCTAATGACTACTTTCAGGTATATAGAAGCTCAGCCCCTCACCCTAACCTGAGTCAACTCTGAGTTATCCATTGGGTAGGCTGAGGCTTGCATCTCCATCACAGTTGATCATTCCCCTTGCCACCCAATTCAACTTTCCACACACTCCACTGGTATTGATCCTGAGACCACGAACCAATAAACTTCCTGCATACAAATCTCAGTCTCAATGTCTGTTTTCTCAGAAATTGGGCCTGTGACAGCTCCCAAGAGTCCTAGTGCCCTCTCCACTGCCTAACCTTGTAATGCCTCTCAGTCATGTGCTAGAAGAGGGAGGGGAACAAACATTTCACTTCAGTTCAGTCACTCCGTCGTGTCTGACTCTTTGCAACCCCGTGGACCACAGCACACCAGACTTCCCTGTCCATCACCAACTCCTGGGGCTTACTCAAACTCATGTCCATTGAGTCGGCGATGCCACACAACCATCTCGTCCTC
>NW_011495020.1:6509815-6518551 GCF_000754665.1 Bison bison bison
CATCCCCTCTCCCATGTTCAATCTTTCCCAGCACCTGGGTCTTTTCAAATGAGTCAGTTCTTCGCATCAGGTGGCCAAAGTATTGGAGCTTCAGCTTCAGCATCAGTCAGTCAGTCAATTCAGTCGCTCAGTCATATCTGACTCTTTGCAACCCCATGAATCGCAGCACACCAGGCCTCCCTGTCCATCACCAACTCCCAGAGTTCACTCAGACTCACGTCCATCGAGTCAGTGATGCCATCCAGCCATGTCATCCTCTGTTGTCCCCTTTTCCTCCTGCCCCCAATCCCTTCCAGCATCAGAGTCTTTTCCAATGAGTCAACTCTTCACATGAGGTGGCCAAAGTACTGGAGTTTCAGCTTTAGCATCATTCCTTCCACAGAAATCCCAGGGCTGATCTCCTTCAGAATGGACTGGTTGGATCTCCTTGCAGTCCAAGGCACTCTCAAGAGTCTCCTCCAACACCACAGTTCAAAGGCATCAATTCTTCGGCAGTCAGCTTTCTTCACAGTCCAACTCTCACATCCATACATGACTACTGGAAAAACCATAGCCTTGACTAGATGGACTTTTGTTGGCAAAGTAGTATCTCTGCTTTTGAATATGCTATCTAGGTTGGTCATAACTGTTCTTCCAAGGAGTAAGCATCTTTTAATTTCATGGCTGCAGTCACCATCTGCAGTGACTTTGGAGCCTAAAAAAATAAAGTCTGACACTGTTTCCACTGTCTCCCCATCTATTTCCCATGAAGTGATGGGACCAGATGCCATGATCTTCGTTTTCTGAATGTTGAGTTTTAAGCCAACTTTTCACTCTCCTCTTTCACCTTCATCAAGAGGCTTTTTAGTTCCTCTTCACTTTCTGCCATAAGGGTGGTGTCATCTGCATATCTGAGGTTATTGATATTTCTCTTGGCAATCTTGATTCCAGCTTGTGCTTTATCCAGCCCAGCATTTCGCATGATGTACTCTGCGTATAAGTGAAATAAGCAGAATGACAATATATAGCCTTGACGTACTCCTTTCCCAATTCCGAACCAGTCTGTTGTTCCATGTCCGGTTCTAACTGTTGCTTCTTGACTTGCGTACAGATCTCTCAGGAGGCAGGTCAGGTGGTCTGGTATTCCCATCTCTTGAAGAATTTTCCATAGTTTGTTATGATCCACTGTTATGATCCACACAAAGGCTTTGGTGTAGTCAATAAAGCAGAAATAGATGTTTTTCTGGAACTCTCTTGCTTTTTTAATGATTCAGTGGATGTTGGCAATTTGATTTCTGGTTCCTCTGCCTTTTCTAAATCCAACTTGCACATCTGGAAGTTCATGGTTCACATACTGTTGAAGCCTGGCTTGGAGAATTTTGAGCATGACTACTAGTGTGTGAGATGACTGCAACTGTGTGGTAGTTTGAGCATTCTTTGGCATCACCTTTCTGAGGGATTGGAGTGAAAACTGACCTTTTCCAGTCCTGTGGCCACTGCTGAGTTTTCCAAATTTGCTGACATATTGAGTGCAGCACTTTCACAGCATCATCTTTCAGGATTTGAAAGAGCTCAACTGGAATTCCATCACCTCCACTAGCTTTGTTCAGAGCGATGCTTCCTAAGGCCCACTTGACTTCACATTCTAGGATGTCTGGCTCTAGGTGAGTGATCACATCATCGTGATTATCTGAGTCGTGAAGATCTTTTTTGTACAGTTCTTCTGTGTATTCTTGCCACCTCTTCTTAATATCTTCTGCTTCTGTTAGGTCCAAACCATTTCTGTCCTTTATTGAGCCCATCTTTGCATGAAATGTTCCCTTGGCATCTCTAATTTTCTTGAAGAGATCTCTAGTCTTTCCCATCGTATTGTTTTCTCTAATTCTTTGCATTGATCCCCAAGGAAGGCTTTATCTCTCCTTGCTATTCTTTGGAACTCTGCATTCAAATGGGTATATCTTTCCTCTTCTTCTTTGCCTTTTGCTTCTCTTCTTTTCTCAGCTATTTGTAAGGCCTCCTCAGACAAGCGTTTTGCCTTTTTGCATTTCTTTTTCTTGAGGATGGTCTTGATCACTGCCTCCTATACAATGTCATGAACCCCTGTCTCTAGTTTTTGAGGAACTCTATCAGATCTAAACCAATATTGCTGTTGCTGCTGCTGCATCGCTTCAGTCGTGTCCAACTCTGTGCGACCCCATAGACGGCAGCCCACCAGGCTCCCCCATCCCTCAGATTCTCCAGGAAAAAACGCTGGAGTGGGTTGTCATTTCCTTCTCCAATGCATGAAAGTGAAAAGTGAAAGTGAAGCTGCTCAGTCGTGTCCGACCCTCAGAGATCCCATGGACTGCAGCCCACCAGGCTCCTCCATCCATGGGATTTTCCAGGCAAGAGTACTGGAGTGGGGTACCATTGCAACATTACTACACCTTTAATCCACATGAGGCACAGTAGTGGACAGCTTACGAAGATGGCCCCTATGAGCCCAAAAGGAATCAAGTAAAATGTTGTCACTTCCCCTTTACCCAATGGAGACAGCAAGGTTTAGGCTTGAGGGAGTTGTTTCCAGATTACGAAGTTGATAAGATAAATCAGATTTCTGGTTATCAAAGTTTAGATAGTGTGGTGGGCTGAATAATGGCTTTCCCCAAAGATGTCTGATCCCTGGATCCTATGAATGTTACCTTCCAAGGCAAAAGGGCCTTTGCAGATGTGATTACATTAAGGCTCTGGAGATGGGAGGATAGCCTGGGTTATTCAGGTGGACCCAATATCATCACAAGGGTCCTTAAGAGAGGTCAGCAGGAGGGTCAGAGTCCATGAAGGAGATATGAAGAGAGAAGCAGAGATAGGAGTAATCTCAAACCAGGAGTCAAGAGACTTGGAGAGCTTCTGGAAGCTACAAAAGGCAAAGAAAGCAGTTTTCTTCTAGAGCCTTCTGAAGGAAGGTTGGCCTTCTCCAGCCATTCTAGATTTCTGACCCCCAGCACCACATCTGTTGTTGTTTTAGACCACCACTTGTGGGGACTTGTTACAGCAGCAATAATAGGAAGCTAACACCGCTAGGCTGTATCTGCTCTCCCCAGCTCGCCCTTTTGCATCTGTTTATGTGACTCTCTTGTGTCACCTCGTCCCACTCTTCCCTTTCAGTAACGTCAAGATTACCCTTTCCTTCGTTGTGGGTACTCTGAGAAGAAGGATGATGGAGGCTCTCCCTCTGACAGCCTTCTCTCTGGTAGAGCCAGTCAGCTGTGGGCCAGCGTCCATATACCAGGCCCTGCTCTGGGTGCAGGTGGAGAAATTCCTATTAGAGCTTTTTTTAGTGGAACCCCTGTACTTACCTTCTGGGCACAAGCTGGTCACCGCTAACTTTGGGTTGCTTTTCTTGCTGTTCATTCCTATCTTCCTATCCCTCAGTCTCAGAGCCCAGGGTGAAGCTGTTGAGAAGTCTAGTACAATTTGAAAGGAAAAACAAGGGTAGATACAATGTCTTCATTCCTCTTTTAAGATCAAAGCTTTTCATCACTGCTAAGAGTTCACTGGGTTTTGACTTTCTCAGGTCTGGGGTGTGGAGGCTTGGGTAGAAACACAACCCTGGCTGGTTGGAATGGAAAGTAGCATTTATGGAGTCTAGGCTCAGTGTTAGTGTCATCCCTATTTTACCGAGGAGAAAATGAAGGCCCTTACTCAGATCACAAGCTAAGATGTGGCAGCTGTGCTGTGCTCAATTCTCAGTTATGTCCAACTGTTTTGCGACCCCATGGACTATAGCCTACCAGGATCCTCTGTCCACTAGATTTCCCAGGCAAGAATACTGGTGTGGGATCAAACCCGCATCAGTCCGTTTCCAAAGTCCGTATGCTCTTTCTGTGCTCCCCTTACTACAAGACTTATATTTTATGAATGATAACATTGCAAGTTCTCTTTCTTTCCAGCATCACATCCAAGTTCATGAAAAACAGTGCCACTTTTACTTGTTTTTTATGTTTGTTCTTTTAACAATTTTCCTACCTTCTGCTCTAGGTGAGTCCATGACCCCTCTGTACCACACCTCCACAGTGTTCGCCAGCTCTCACTTTCCCTGGAAACGCAACACTGATATCTTGCCAAGAAGTTTTATCTACTGGCAGTCTCACTGGAATCTCTGATTTCAGGCATCCCAGGGCTCCTGCATGAAGTACCAAACTTGTGTAGACTTCCTCTTCTTGTATTCCTAAAATTGCAATATTTGCTACCCACTTGTTCCAGAAGCTGCAGTGATTGCCCTCCAGACTCCTATTAAGAGATGCTGACTTGTTAAAGTACAGAATTAACAGAGCTGGCAGGGTCCTTGGAGAACATCCATTTTACAGCTGAAGAAACTGCAACCCCAAATCACACAGTTAGCTTAAAGTGGTCAAGGCTATTCCTTGAGTCAGGGACAGGATTTTACATGTTGCTCTGCTCTCAGTCATCAGTTGGGTTTCTTATTGATTAAGAACACAAACTTTGAATCTAGGCTTCCTGTTTCCAAGTCAGCTTCTGCCACTTGCTAACTGTGACCATGGACAAGTTTCTTAACATCTTTGTGATTAATTAATAAATCAGGAATAAGTACAAACTTCTTAGGATTGAGGTAAGTGCACAGATGTGAGAGTTGAACCATAAAGGCTGAGCACCAAAGAACTGATGCTTTCAAACTGTGGTGTTGAAGACTCTTAAGAGTACCTTGGACTGCATGGAGATCAAAACAGTCAATCCTAAAGGAAATCAACCCTGAATATGCATTGGAAGGACTGATGCTGAAGCTGAAGCTCCAATACTTTGGCCACATGATACGAAGAGCCAACTTATCAGTGAAGACCCTGATGCTGGGAAAGATTGAGGGTAGGAGAAGGGGCTGGCGGAGAATGAGAGGGTTAGATAGCTTCACCAACTCAATGGACATGAATTTGAACAAACTCCGAGAGATAGTGGAGGACAGAGGAGACTGGCATGCCACAGTCCATGGGGTCTTAAATAGTCAGACACGACTTAGTGACTGAACAACAACAACTAAATGGTTTAATATGTGTAATCGCCTGAAGTAATCAGTCAACAAGTATTCATTATTTCATCTGATGGACTGAAGATTTTAATGAAACAGAATTACGAAATTTTTCTGCAGTGGTTTAAGAGACTTGCAGATCTAGGTGGGTATTACAGCAGAGTGGGGAAGAGTATTTATTAAAATGAAATTGTTAATTGGGGCTAAATGGGGCTCCCCATTGGTACAGTGGTAAAGAATTCGCCTGCCAATGCAGGAGACACAAGAGACGCAGGTTCTATCCTTGGGTCCAGAAGATCCCCTGGAATAGGAAATGGCAACCCACTCCAGTATTCTTGCCTGGAAAATTCCATGGACAGTGGAGCCTAGCAGGCTACAGTCCATGGGGTCACAAGGAGTTGGACAAGACTGAGTGACTGAGCACACGTAGCAAATATATTATTATATATATTTATATATTATTATAGAGATAATGTAGACTTCTCTCTATAACTTTTAGTCTAGTTATTAGTAAGTCATGCAGAAGAAGTACTTAATATGTATAAAGCTTTGCATTTACAAAATAATTTGTAATCACTACATTCCTTAACCAATTAATGTGTATTGCTCAAAATAGCCCTGGGAAGTTATCTGACAATCTCGGTATTTATGATAAGTCTTAGAAACTCAAGGTCACACAAGGAGTTGATGGTAGAATTAAGAAAGAAATTTGCAGTCTCTGCCTGTTAGTTAACTCCCTGAAACATCTTTTCTATCTATTCCTGATAATTTATATCCCATCAAAAAACTGTGCTTATTTAGCCTGATATCACTGAATGATGACTGCACAGGGACTTTGAGGGACTCAGTACAGAAGCCTCTCAAACCTGCTTGTGTGTGTGTGCTCAGATGCTCTGTTGTGTCTGACTCTTTGGGACCCCATGGACCGTAGCCCATCAGGCTCCTCTGTCCGTGGGATTCTCCAGGCAAGAATACTGCAGTGGATTGCCATTTCCTCCTCCAGGGAATCTTCCTGACCCAGGGTTCGAACACATGTTTCCATCTCCTGCATTGGCAGGGGGATTCTTTACCGCTGAGCCACCTGGGAAGCCCCCAAACCTGCTTGTATCCTTGCAAAGAGCATGTAGCTCCAGTGGAGACTGAGGGCATCAGATGTGTGGAAAGCTCTGATCTGGGATTTTCTGGGAAGACAGGGGAACAGAGTAGGAGCTGGGAAGTTAAGTTAATAAACACAGGATTCTGCAAATGTCTTAAAGATAGCAAAAGAAGGTAACTTTCTAGGGATAAGGTCAAGGGCAAAGAATATTTTTGAAGAAAGGCTGTGCATATCTGGAGAAATGTGATAACAGTTAAATTACAGTGTGTCCTAACTAAGCTGTCCTCGTATTGATGGCCTGTGCCTTTCTAAGGACGGAAGCACCTGGCAGGAGAAACAGCCACAGGCAGATTTCTGGAGGCCTGAGCCAACCTCCCAGAGGAAAAAAAGGAGCTCTAGTCTAAGCCAGGAGGAACCAGCCCCACCCCCACCCAACCTGTGGGTCTGGGGACACCTCCGAACAGTGTGGCCTGGGGCCATAACTCCACCTCCAGACAGCTGAATAGGGCCTTTCACAGGCAAATGCACCCGATAGGAATCAGGAGTCAGTTTTCTATCCTGAAGCCCCTGCTCGCCTTTCCAGGCAGATGAGTCCATTTCCCCTACTAAAGTCCCCCGTGCAAATGGATAGTCTTTTACACAATAGCTCTGAACCAGGCAGCAAAAAAAAAAAAAAAACACAAACACAAAGACCCAGCGCTGGTGGTAAATCAAATTGTATGTATGTGCATAGCTCTCTGTGCAAACTGAGTCCTTTAACATACAATAGAAGAGCTTCAAAGAATCCCTTCTTGATGTAACAGAATTAGGTTCAGTTTTTGAGTTGTTTTAAGACTGAATTTTTGCCTCTAGTTTCCTGAAGTAAAACATACCTTTTCCCTGCAAATGGTCTCTCTTTAGAAGATAACAAAAACAGTTAATAATTGTTGTAAAACCATGATATTGATTGGTCCTTGCTTTGCTTTCTTGACCTCTGACCTAAAAATAAAGCCCTACAGTAAAAGACCCCCCGGAGACTTGATTATAAAACAGAAGTATTTACATAACACAGCAGAGTTTCAGGAAACTCACTCCAAGGACACCTTTTCATTCCAAATACAGCAAGAGTTTGGAAAGATATACCACATTCCAGTGACTTTGTAGAGAAATTCTAAAGACCTGACTACAAAGTAGCCCTCCCAACTAGACTTGGGGGTGTGGTTTTCAACTTGACCTCATGTCTTCCCCCACATTTTAAAAATTGCTCCAAGTCAGAATTCAAGTTCCAAACATGAAGTTTGACACCTCCACTCCTATCGCTGCTTCCAAGAAGGGGGGTTCCTCCTGTTCTGATGACTTATGAAAATGTGCCCATTGTCTGTGAAATCAATCCACCAAACCAAACACCAGCCCTACGGAAGGATGGGCTGTCCATGCCTGACTCTGAAAGTCAACAACCAGGCATTTCTCTCAGGCAGGAAAAAGGAGAGGCAGGTATTCAAATGTCAAGGCCCTCTATCTTGAATATCCAGTGTCCCCATCTTAAATTTGAGAGACCTCAGCAAAGAACATCCTGGCATGTCTTAATAGTTGCCAAGGGATGAAGGGGGATTAGACACATGCTGGTACCCAGCTGTTCCCCAGCTTCACTGAGGTCAGAACAAGAAATAACATTTTAGACCAGTAAGGAGGAGGGCATGGCATTTAGATATAATAGGAAGTATTTAGGCACTAGTGAAAGTTGCTCAGTTGTGTCTGACTCTTTACAACCCCATGGACTATACAGCACATGGAATTCTCCAGGCCAGAATACTGGAGTGGGTAGGGTAGCCTTTCCCTTCTCCAGGGGATCTTTCCAACCCAGGGATTGAACCCAGGTGTCCCACATTGCAGGTGGATTTTTTACCAGCTGAACCACAAGGGACCTAGAGACCTTCACATAGAAGGTGCTCAATACATATCAGATCGAATCCTTGAAAGAATACATAGATGAATGGATGATGGAGGTGGGAGAGTTCTCCATCTTAAATATACTGGGTTCACTCCTTAAATGTATCTGAGGGATGATCTACATGGTACCTTGATAAGCAGTCATACCATTAGTTCTTTTTTTTTAAAGAAAAAAAAAAAAAAAAAAACGTTGCTTGTTTTTGGCTGTGCTGGGTCTTCGTTGCTCAATGGACTTTTCTTTAGTTGCAGCAAGTGGGGGCTACTCTCTAGTTGCAGTGCACAGGCTTCTCATTGCGATGGCTTCTGTTGTTGTGGAACACAGGCTCTAGGCACTCAGGCTTCACTAGCTGCAGCTTCTGGGCTCCAGAGCACAGGCTCAATAGTTGTGGTGCATGGGCTTAGTTGCTCTACAGCATGTGGAATCTTCCTGATCAATGTCTCCTGCATTGGCAGGCAGATTCTTTACCACTGAGCCACCAGGGAAGCTCCCCATTAGTTCTTTAAATCCCTGAGATGTTACAGTCCCACGAACACTTGAGGGGCTCCTTTGTGCTGGGCACTGAGAATTTGCCTGAGGAACTTCAGGGTCAGTTCAGTTGAGTTCAGTCGCTCAGTCGTGTCCAACTTACAACTCCATGGACTGCAGCATGCCAGGCCTCCCTGTCCATCACCAACTCCCAGAGTTTACTCAAACTCATGTCCATTGAGT
>NW_011495020.1:6518651-6518784 GCF_000754665.1 Bison bison bison
TCTCTGCTTTTGAATATGCTATCTAGGTTGGTCATAACTGTTCTTCCAAGGAGTAAGCATCTTTTAATTTCATGGCTGCAGTCACCATCTGCAGTGACTTTGGAGCCTAAAAAAATAAAGTCTGACACTGTTT
>NW_011495020.1:6518884-6523091 GCF_000754665.1 Bison bison bison
TTCTTCACATCAGGTGGCCAAAGTATTGGAGTTTCAGCTTCAACATCAGTCTTTCCAATGAACATTCAGGACTGATTTCCTTTAGGATGGACTGGTTGGATCTCTGGCAGTCTAAGAAACTCTGAAGAGTCTTCTCCAACACCACAGTTCAAAACCATCAATTCTTCAGTGCTCAGCTTTCTTTATAGTCCAACTCACATTCATACATGACTACTGGGAACACCATAGCCTTGACTATATGGACCTTTGTTGGCAAAGTAGTCTCTGCTTTTCAATATGCTGTCTAGTTTGGTCATAAGTTTCCTTCCAAGGAGTAAATGTCTTTTAATTTCATGTCTGCAGTCATAATCTGCAGTGATTTTGGAGCCCCCGAAAATAAAGTCTGATACTGTTTCCACTGTTTCACCATCTATTTGCCATGAAGTGATGGGACCAGATGCCATGATTTTTGTTTTCTGAATGTTGTTTTAAGCCAACTTTTTCACTCTCCTCTTTCACTTTCATCAAGAGACTCTTTAGTTCTTCTTTGCTTTCTGCCATAAGGGTGGTATCATCTGCATATCTGAGATTGATATTTCTCCCAGCAATCTTGATTCCAGCTTGTGTTTCATCCAGCCTAGTATTTAGCATGATGTGCTCTGCATATAAATTAAATAAGCAGGGTGACAATATACAGCCTTGACGTATTCCTTTCCCGATTTGGAACCAGTCTGTTGTTCCATGTCCAGTTCTAACTGTTGCTTCCTGACCTGCATACAGATTTCACAAGAGGCAGGTTAGGTGGTCTGGTATTCCCATCTCTTTCAGAATTTTCCAGTTTATTGTGATCCACACAGTCAAAGGTGTTGGCATAGTCAATAAAGCATAAATAGATGCTTTTCTGAAACTCTCTTGCTTTTTCAATGATTCAGTGGATGTTGGCAATTTGATCTCTGGTTCCTCTGCCTTTTCTAAAACCAGCTTGAACATCTGGAATTTCATGGTTCACGTATTGTTGAAGCCTCTAGTCAACTTGGAGAATTTTGAGCATGACTTTGCTAGTGTGTGAGATGAGTACAATTGTGTGGTAGTTTGAGCATTCTTTGGCATTGCCTTTCTTTGGAATTGGAATGAAAACTGACCTTTTCCAGTCCTGTGGCCACTGCTGAGTTTTCCAAATTTGCTGACATATTGAGTGCAGCACTTTCACAGCATCATCTTTCAGGATTTGAAATAGCTCAACTGGAATTCCATCATCTCCACTAGCTTTGTTCGGAGTGATGCTTCCTAAGGCTCACTTAACTTCACCTTCCAGGATGTCTGGCTCTAGGTGAACGATCACACCATTGTGATTATCTGGGTCATGAAGATCTTTTTTGTATAGTTCATCTATGTATTCTTCCCACCTCTTCTTAATATCTTCTGCTTCTGTTAGGTCCATACCATTTCTGTCCTTTATTGTGCCCATCTTTGCATGAAATGTTCCCTTGGCATCTCTAATTTTCTTGAAGAGATCTCTAGCCTTTCCCATTCTATTGTTTTCCTCTAGTTCTTTGCACTGATCACTGAGGAAGTCTCTCTTATCTCTCCTTGCTAATCTTTGGAACTCTGCATTCAGATGGGTCTATCTTTCCTTTCTCCTTTGCTTTTTGCTTCTCTTCTTTTCACAGCTATTTGTAAGGCCTCCCCAGACAGCCATTTTGCTTTTTTCCATTTCTTTTTCTTGGGGATGGTCTTGCTCCCTGTCTCCTGTACAGTGTCACGAACCTCCATCCCTAGTTCATCAGGCACTCTATCAGATCTAGTCCCTTAAATCTATTTCTCACTTCCACTGTATAATTGTAAGGGATTTGATTTAGGTCATACCTGAATGGTTTTCCCTACTTTCTTCAATTTAAGTCTGAATTTGGCACTAAAGAGTTCATGATCTGAGCCACAGTCAGCTCCCCGTCTTGTTTTGCTGACTGTATAGAGCTTTTCCATCTTTGGCCACAAAAAATATAATCAATCTGACTTTGATTTTGACCATCTGGTGATGTCCATGTGTAGAGTCTTCTCTTGTGTTGTTGGAAGAGGGTTTTCTCTATGACCAGTGCATTCTCTTTGCAGAACTCTATTAGCCTTTGCCCTGCTTCATTCTGTACTCCATGGCCCAATTTGCCTGTTACTCCAGGTGTTTCTTGACTTCCTATTTTTGCATTTCAGTTCCCTATAATGAAAAGGACATCTTTTGGGGGTGTTAATTCTAGAAGGTCTTGTAGGTCTTCACAGAACTGTTAGGGGAAGCACACTGACTGAAACTGCCCACCCTGGCCAGGCACCGTAGTAACCATTTGCATGAGTTGTTTTATGACAGGAGATCCACCAACCAGAAGAGTTCAGGAAAGGTCGAAAGGAGACACAGCGTGTCTGTCCACTTCCCAGAATCCCTCTCGCTAGCATCCATCTTGGCTGAGCTATTCATGAACCACCAGGAAAGACTCTGAATTAGAATGATTGGCCAAAGACCACCTGGAAACTAATCCCATCACCATAAAACCTGAAAATGTGAGCCACGTGGCAGAGCAGTTCTCCTGGGTTCCCTTACCCTGCTGCTCTCCACCCGGGTGCCCTTTCCCAATAAAATCTCTTGCTTTGTCAGCACGTGTGTCTCCTCGGACAATTCATTTCCGAGTTTTAGACAAGAGCCCAGTTTTGGGCCCTGGAAGGGGTCCCCTTTCCTGCAGCAGAACCGTTTAACTTCAGCTTCTTCAGTGTTACTGGCTGGGGCATAGACTTGGATTACCGTGATATTGAATGGTTTGCCTTGGAAACGAACAGAGATCATCCTGTCGTTTTTGAGATTGCATCCAAGTACTGCATTTCAGACTCTTTTGTTGACTATGATGCCTACTCTGCTTCTTCTAAGGGATTCCTGCCCACAGTAGTAGATATAATGGTCATCTGAGTTAAATTCACCCATTCCAGTCCATTTTAGTTCGCTGATTCCTAGAATGTTGATGTTCACTCTTGCCATCTCCTGTATGACCACTTCCAATTTGCCTTGATTCATGGACCTAACATTCCAGGTTCCTATGAAATATTGCTCTTTACAGCATCAGACCTTGCTTCCATCACCAGTCACATCCACAACTGGGTATTATTTTTACTCTAGCTTCGTCTCTTCATTCTTTCTGGAGTTATTTCTCCACCAATCTCCAGTAGCATATTGGGCACCTACTGACGCAAGGAGTTCATCTTTCAGTGTCCTATCTTTTTGCCTTTTCATACTACTCATGGGGTTCTCAAGGCAGGAATAATGAAGTGCTTTGCCATTCCCTTCTCCAGTGAACCACATTTTGTCAGAACTCTCCACCATAACCCATCCGTCTTGAGTGGCCCTACATGGCATGGCTCATAGTTTCATTGAGTTAGACGAGTCTGTGATCCGCATGTTTAGATTGGCTAGATTTCTGTGATTGTGATTTTCAGTCTATCTGCCCTCTGCTGGAAAAGGATAAGAGGCTTCTGAAAGCTTCCTGATGGGATAGACTGACTGAGGGGGATACTGGGTCTTGTTCTGATGGGCTGGGCCATGCTCAGTAAATCTTTAATCCTATTTTCTGTTGATGTTCCCTCCCTGCTATTTCAGTTCAGTTCAGTCACTCAGTTGTGTCCGACTCTTTGCGACCCCTTGAATTGCAGCACGCCAGGCCTCCCTGTCCATCACCAACTCCCAGAGTTCACTCAAACTCATGTTCATAGAGTCGGTGATGCCATCCAGCCATCTCATCCTCTGTCATCTCCTTTTCCTCCTGCCCCCAATCCCTCCCAGCATCAGAGTCTTTTCCAATGAGTCAACTCTTCGCATGAGGTGGCCAAAGTACTAGAGTTTCAGCTTTAGCATCATTCCTTCCAAAGAAATCCCAGGGCTGATCTCCTTCAGAATGGACTGATTCAATCTCCTTGCAGTCCAAGGGACTCTCAAGAGTCTTCTCCAACACCACAGTTCAAAAGCATCAATTCTTCGGTGCTCAGCTTTCTTCACAGTCCAACTTTCACATCCATACATGACCACAGGAAAAACCATAGCCTTGACTAGACGGACCTTTGTTGGCAAAGTAATATCTCTGCTTTTGAATATACTATCTAGGTTGGTCATAACTTTCCTTCCAAGGAGTAAGCGTCTTTTAATTTCATGGCTGCAATCACCATCCGCAGTGATTTTGGAGCCCACAAAAATAAAGTC